>NC_090656.1:47271244-47511244 GCF_040937935.1 Hyperolius riggenbachi
CTGTGCCTCTGACACAGGAAACCAGGGTTCAAATCTTGGCTCTTCCTGTTCAGTAAGCCAGTGCCTATTCATTAAGGAGACCTTAGGCAAGATTCCCTAACACTGCTACTGCCTATAGCATGTGCCCTAGTAGCTGCAGCTTTGGCGCTTTGAGTCCACCAGGAGAAAAGTGCAATATAAATGTTCTGTGTCTTGTCTAAACATGTACTTCTTGTTCAAATACTGAAAGCACCACTCCAAGCAAATTTTCCCACTCCTATGAAGTCCTGAAGCTGGTTTCATCAATAGTAGTTCGAAGACTTACAATTGGTTTGCTGGTTATTATTAAGCCACTATCCTTTCTTGCCTTGCACTACTAGAGCTTTAGGTATGATTCAAGGTCAGGACACGATCCACACGGAGTTTGTGTGTTCCCATTAGTATTTTGTAGGTTTATACTGTGTACTTTGTTGTCCTCCAAAGTCTCAAAAATAAACTGGAAGGTTAAACAACCTCTGAAGTCTCAAAAAAATCCCAGTTTTTATTTCAGATTGCACTGTAGTATTAATGTGCCACCTAAAACACCACATATCCACGGCTGAATACTCACTATAACCCCCCAAAATCCCTGGGCAAAAATACACAACTTTTTTAGTTGTGGATTTTGCTGCCTAGGGGAGGCAGAGCTTTGAGCTGTAGCTCTGCCTCCATTCGCGTCCATCAGCGCTGATCGCCGCCTCTTGTCGCCCCTCTCAGTGAAAGAAGAGAGGGGCGGGAAGAGGAGGCGGTCATCGCTGATGGATGTGAGTAGAGGCAGAGCTACAGCCCAAAGCTCTGCCTCTCCACAGAAGCGCTGCACAAATCTTCCCCGGGGAATTTCTGGGGGTTATAATGAGTATTCAGCCGTGGGTATGAGGCGTTTTAGGTGGCACATTAATACTATAGAGCAATCTGAAATAAAAACTGGGTTTTTTGAGACTTCAGAGTCTCTTTAATTGGCTCCTGCTCCAAATAGGGCCTATTTATAGAGGGGCAAAGACTCTGTTGGCCAAAAACAAAACAAAAAAGCACGATTGTGATTGCCACATTAAGAAAAGTGGCAATCAGCTGAAAAGATCAACATTTCAAAGTTGAGCCCCATCACTTTACTGTTTTTAACAGAACTTTAGTGCCGATTGTCATCTTTCATGGCAGGTAGTAATCAGCCTTACTTCCACTATACGGGGGGAGTCCATGGTGGTCACTAATAGAGATGGTCCTCCCTAGGAGAACTCGTGAAGAAGCATGTCCTCAGTTTGATCAAATGATAGGTTTGTAAGGTTCTGATTTTCTGTGAGGACTTTCTAGTTTAGCACATGATCATGACCATCAAACCAGACCTTTACAAATCTACCAGCTGATCAAACTGAGCACATGCTTCTCTGTGAGTTCTCCTAGGCATCTGTCAATTTTGCCATTGCTCACTGCTTTAGGAAGATTTTGTAAGTGGTCTGCCATAAAAAAATGAGATGGTTAAAGCTTCTTTTAAAATAATGGTTACAGCAAGAACAAATGGTGACAAGAGGTGGCTAGTTATTCCTTTCTAGTGAACAGAGCTTCTGAGCACCACTTTGTATTAAGATCCAGTATTGTTAAATCCCATACGGTCGTTGATTGCCAGGGAACTAAAAACCTGCTGCCATTGTTATCAATAAAATATTATTTAAAAAAAGGTGGCAATCAGAACTGTCTATACACTATGCAATCTGACTGCACAATCTTGAAACAATCTCTCAAACATCTTTGTACGATAAGCACAATATGGGTTAGGCCAGGTTTACACTTATTCTTTGAGTTGCAGTGGGGATGAAATGCTACGGTGACATTCCACCACAACCCAAAAAATGAGAAACATATGACCCTGTCGCAGAGTGTGCCGACAGGGTCATATTCATAGCGCCGTCCCCCACTCAGTGACTTACTCCTATGTTACTGGGATTCCAGTTGGTCCACGCACACGCACCACGCTACTTTGTATGTGCATTGCCATTGACTTACCTTACCCCAAGCACCGTGTGTTAAGCACAGTGCTTGCAGTAACATGCTGCTGCCCTTGTGTCGTCTCAGATACTTTTGGCGCACCGCAAGGGACCACAATAAGTGTGAAGGTCTTCATAGACTTCCATTGCTTTTGTGGCCACTTGTGGCAAAATAGGGTCACACAACACAGGTTTACCTTGCTAGTGTAAAAGGGGCCTTAACGTAACTTGGATATAATATACAGGTAGTCTCTTATGCTACAGAAATGTTATAGGACTGGAAACTGATTAATGTCTAAAATAACAGTATTGTGAAAATCGATTGCCACACTTGGAATTGGATGTAGTAGGTGGATGCACAGGAAGATTAAATCAGTCCACCTAAGTATGTATGTGTAAACAATATTTAAGGAAGCCAGAAACAATCTACCATGCAGACATCTTGTCTGATCAAGCAGTTAACAAGGCTACAGGCACAGCCAAACATATTTTAATATCTCCCATTAAAAACATCTGTCGACTTTCACAGCCAAAGCGAAACGCGGAGGGCTCCGCAGTGTCACTGCAAGGCAGAAGCCAGGCTGACAGGCCGCTGTTTGTTTGTACAGCTCCTATTAAAACTGATTGCCTCATAACTGGGAATTAATAAGGAGGGCTGTAGCTGTTAAAGCAGGCTACTGTGGAACCTTAATACAACTGACAGTAAGTATAATATACGCCAGTTTGTATTAAGATGTTATTGCCCTGTTTCAGTTCTAATCGCCAATTATGACTCTATTAGTCCTGCTTGGCAGTTCATCTACTCCGGCGTCAGCTGAAGGGGAATCGGAGAGAGACCTCTGCTCCTTTATATTTCCGCACCACTGAGCACTTACTGCGGCTCCTGTCATCCTTACAGACGCTAAGGAGGGGAGGCAGGCTCTTCGCGGAGGTACCTACACCTGACCTTAGCGCAGCTACAAAGAAAGGACCTGTCTGATGGCCAAAGCAAGCCTGTTCTCGGTTATGATCACGGCGGGTGCTGCAAATTACACGCAACAGGATGAATCCAAAAGCTGGCTCACTAGACACTTCATTAAATCACTACTCCCTAGCCTTGTACAGCACTAATAGAATCACAGCCCTCGTTAGCTGCTGAATAAAAGATCAATCACATCTCTGAGCGCCGCCGCGACCGGCTTCCGGGAGAAAGACGGAGAGGAAAAATACATATTTAGGATCATAAGTAAGATTCTGAATGGCCTCTCTGAAAGTTGTTTAAATTACCCTTTTCCACAACTGACTCGGCTGAATACTCAAAGGAACTTGTTAAGTCGACTCTCGTAAGCCGCCTTCTAATATATGACTACTAGTTCCTGGTCAAAAGTTCATAATGTGCATATGTAAAAAGGCACTAAATTGCCTGTGGGCTAAAACCAGAGGAGTTTAATTGCAGCAAAATGCTGAAAATGGTCTTGCGAGGGTCTTTGGGCTGCGAGGTGGGGAGCGCTGGCTGATTGAGCTAAGGAACATAAAATCCTTACAACTGGAATTTTTTTTTTTATGAAACGTAAGGCAAACGGCCCAGTTTTAGTGGCGTGCAGCTGTCAGATGCCACATGCATGCAGAAGAGCCCTGGAAATATGATGGCGCGGTGCATCCAAAGCCTTCCCCCGTAAATAAAAGCGCCAAGAATTGGTCGACATGACCTATAAATTTAAAGCAAGAAATAAAGAAACACGACGCAGTGGGATGTATTGTTTTTATGGTGCTACAATGTCTTTTTTTTTGCCATGAACAACTTGTTGTGTCCAATGGGCAGCAATTTGCTAGTAATGATAATAATTTAAAAAAAACCTAATTAATCACACCCAAAAATTATACTACTAATGGTGCCCACACATGGTACAATTTTTGCATTTTTTTTTTTTAATTATATAATTTTGTTCTATCATTCCGGTAGATCGAATATAAAGGTTTTTCCAACATGTCCTATCAGATTTTTATTGAAAAAACGGGATAATCGATTCCTTTTTCTTGATCGAAAAAAATATTATTTTAAACTTTCATTCAACTTGATCGTTTTGTTCGAATAAATGGGAAAATTGAACGTTTTTATTGTACCATGTATGGGCACCATAACCGAGACCGAGAACTATCTAGCATGTGTACAAAGCTTAAAGGGAAGCTTAAGGCTACAAAAAAAAAATGATTTTAACTTACCTGGGGCTTCTTCCAACCCCTTGGACTCCTACTGTGTCCACAACGTCCTACTGTTCCCCTCCGGCCAGCAACAGCAACCCCCGCAAAGCTGGACGGGCGGCACAAGTCAGGGGGCTACTGCGCATGCATGGCTCTGAACCGCGGGAACCCTCCCCTCGGCCGAGTGTTATGCGCATGCGCAGTAGCAATATGTATACTGCGCATATGCAGAACAGCCACCTGGTGGTCAGATTGGATCAGGAGGATGTCGTGTGCACTGTACGAGTCCAGGGGGCTGGAAGAAACCCCAGGTAAGTTAAAATAATTTTTATTTTTGCCTTTATTTGCCTTAAGATTCCCTTTAACCTCCTTAGCGGTAACCCCGAGTGTGACACGGGGTAAGCCGCCGGAAGGTGCCGCTCAGGCCCTGCTGGGCCGATTTAAATATTTTTTTTTTTTGCTGGACGCAGCTAGCACTTTGCTAGCTGCGCCAGCACCCCGATCGCCGCCGCCGCGCGCCCGATCGCCGCTATCCGGTGCGGCGCGCCCCCCCCCCCCCCCAGACCCCTGCGCTGCCTGGCCAATCAGTGCCAGGCAGCACCAAGGGGTGGATCGGGTCTCCCAATGACGTCCCGACGTCGCTGACGTCATCCCGCCCCGTCGCCATGGCGACGGGGGAAGCCCTCCAGGAAATCCCGTTCTTTGAACGGGGTTTCCTGATCGCCTATCGCCGGAGGCGATCGGCGGGGCTGGGGGGATGCCGCTGAGCAGCGGCTATCATGTAGCGAGCCCTGGGCTCGCTACATGATTTAAAAAAAAAATTAAAAAAAAAAATACTGCGCTGCCCCCTGGCGGTATTTTTCATACCGCCAAGGGGGTTAAGAAACATCATCTTACTGCTTGGAATACAAATTCAATTAGATTTGAAGCGGGATTATACTAC
Organism: Hyperolius riggenbachi; assembly: GCF_040937935.1. Taxonomy (NCBI): domain Eukaryota; kingdom Metazoa; phylum Chordata; class Amphibia; order Anura; family Hyperoliidae; genus Hyperolius; species Hyperolius riggenbachi. The sequence goes on from NC_090656.1 coordinate 47,276,366, forward strand.
AAAACTAAAATTTTAGTTACTCCTCTTCGTTACATTAAAAAACATTTAAAAGCATTCCATGTGTGTAAGATTACTTATTTTCACTTCAGAGAGTAGTAAAAGCTTGCTCATCTCTGGTCATCGGCAAAGGCAAGAATCTCTGTGTCTGTTCCTTCTCTCTGTTCTCTCTGCCCCTCCCCCCTCCTTTTCTGATGAAGTGACTCAGTAACTCAGCTGATGCCACTGTGATGTGTCTATTCAGCAGTGGGAGGGAGGCAGAGTGAAGACGCATTCCTCAGAGAGCTTCAGGGAGCAATGGTTAAATTTCCCAATGACAAAAAGCAAGCTTCTACTGCTTTCTGCGGTTAAAATAAATGATTTTAAACACTGGAAATGCTTGGGAATGCTTTAAAATGTTCTTTAATGTAACTTTGTAGTTACTGAAATTTTACTTTTAGGAGCATAATCCCACTTTAAACCTTTAAATAAAAAATAAGACTATGGGATTCATGTTAAGTGTCAGAATTAGACTTATAGGTGCAATTGTTTAGTTAAGTTTACTTTACTCTATCCTTCATCAAGGACTTCTCACAGGCATCACCTCTCCTCTGAAATAACCCCCCCTCCCTCCCCAGGTCCGTCCGTCCGTCTGTCTGTCTGTCATGCTGTGAGCCTGGAAACCTTCAAACACACCCTTAAAACACACCTGTTCAGACAAGACTATAATGTGCTATAGGTGTCTCATCCACTAACCCGAGTCTCCTTCCCTGATGTCTCCAACCCAGGGCCGGACTTACCATGTTAGCACTGTAGGTCAGTGCTAACAGGCGCCTGATGATGGAGGGATGGCTCACTCCCCCTGCGGAGTCCTGATGGGAGTGTAAATAAGAGTTTAGTCACCTGGCTCTTGGCTTTCCACTGACAAGATCTCCCTTCAGTCACCACTAGCTACTTAATCCTGAGGGTACCTCTGGCTAGCTAATGCTAAAGGGCACCTGTCGGGTAAGGGGGAAGTGACAGATGGGCCAGCGAGCACACTTGCAGTGTGAGTCAGCGAGGGTTTGTGGGTTCCTGGAGGGCAAAGTTCAGGGTGCCAGGACATCTGTGCCTATAGGCTCCCGTGATGTAAACCTGGGCCTGCTCCAACTCCCTACTCTCTAGCTTGTAAGCTTGCAAGGGCCAGGCCCTCCTCCTAGCGTTTCTTATACTGCTGTGATTTATTTGAACATGTACTAATGGTGATGTCTCAAACAATCTCAACTATGTATGTATTTGTACAGAGTTTTGAATGGTTCATGTATCTATGCTCCCCACGGTTTTTTACTATGTATGGCACTAGGGAAAATGTTGGCACTATATACCGGTAAATAAAAAAAATATAAAAATAATACTAATAACTTCAGGTTTGTTTTAAAGTCAGAAGACAGTGAGCACTATTAAAATAATGTTATTAAGGTATGCAGAACATGGCAGAAACGGGACCAAGCGGGGGAAGTGTAGTTGAAATTTGCCTTCAGTTTTGATTGCTAGCTACTCGGATTGATTGTCAGGGAATTAGTGTGTTTAAGTAGTTCATTTTCCTTTTTTAAACACTCCTGCGGTGGAAAGCCCAATAATACAGCTGTCAGTTGAACTTCATTTTGTTGAGAGGGGATTCTTGACAGAATTCTGAAAATCTCTGCCTGTTTTCACAGTGCGAGACGAGAGAGTCATGTAAGGTACGGCTTTTTACCACACAGAGGCCAGTGCAATTAAAGATACATGAGCCAGACGTTTACCGTGAAACGATAGAAAGTTCAAACACAAACTGCACGCTCTGAACACTTCAGTGGTGGATAAATATATGTCTATATAGGTATTTTGTCAGCTGCATGGGGTGTGGTGCTTGAAAGAAGAGGAATAAAGAAAGTAAGATCCCATAAACTGTGGGTGAAATGGAGCTGTACAGAAATGAAAGCAGCAAATATAGTGCGCTCATATACAGAACAGAAGTATGATAGCTATAACTTTGATAACTTGGTAAGTTGTACAAGCTTTTTGTGTGGCCAGGTTGAACTCAGACTTTTTATTACACCTTAGCGTCTTCATCACATCCTAAAAAAATTGACTAAAAAATGCCTTACAAAAGTATCATGCCGTCTTATCCAAACTACTACATGTATCATTTCAATCCAGTAGGTCAATGGAATTTTCTAGCTTTACCACAGACCTCATCTGATTAGGTTTATATCATTCCCTTGTGACAAGACAAGACACAGACAACATAAAAGAGGGGGCAGCAGAAGTTACATTAGTTATGTTAATTAAAATAGATAGGTAATATAATCTCTTACCCACACTGTTTTAAAAGAACAGGCAAATGTTTTTGGTTAAAGGGAGGTGACAGGGAGCATGAGACACAGTTCAAACTGTCCTGTGTCCTGAGCACCTCTCCCAGTTGCTAGGCAACGTAAACAACAACATACGAAATCCCATCATGCTCTGCACAGCATCAGGGAAAAAAAGCCTGGGCTTTTTTTCTTTGATGGGTGGAGCTTAGCTAAAAATGCAGCTAAAAATGATGCTTTGGTAAGAAAAACAAAGTTCTGATGCTGTGAAACCGTTAAAGAAACACCAGGCCTTTTCAGATCTGCTGAGTAGATTTTTAGTCCAGAGGTTCACTTTAAGTAGAAGATCTATTTAGACGTGTGCCGATGGGTCCGTTCTCTCCAGTAACTGTTGAGCCGGTTGCCGTGATGGAGCGCTAAAGTCTCTAAGCAATACTGATCTGCTGCCAGAATCTTCCCATCGCTATTTGTTGGCCACTAATTCACCTCTCATTATTGCCTCTCATTGGTAAGATTTGCTTTATAGGTCTGCTTGTCAGTGATACCATTTGCATGGGATTGATATATGCCGTTTGTCTTACCTGCATGTCACCACTATCTACTTATTATTCATAGCATCTGTACATTCCTGGAATTTGGCAGTAATGCATCCTTAGTAAAATACCAGGTTTTCATTTTGTTCTTTGCATAAATGTTTACAAGTTTATGTCTTGTTGTGTAACACTAACAGCATGAAGAAGAGTGATACTTGTGTCATGCTCCTTTTACCCATATTTTACTGGACCACATCAAGAGAGTTTTTACTGCATACATCTTAGGATCGAATCTCTGCTCTGCTTGTTCACTAAACCTATTCAGTGAGGGGAACTTAGGCAAGACGCCCTAACATTGCTACTGCCTATGGAGTGTGCCCTTGTGGCTACAGCTCTAGCGCTTTTGCGTTATAAATGTTCTGTGTCGTGTCATGGCACACAAAATTGTGCACTCAATGTTGCTTCTGCAAAGGGTTTTAGGTATTGAAAGGGCTGGTTTGGAAATTTTACCGCCCAAGGCCCACTGTCACCTACCCTGCCTACCCCCAACTGCCCCATCCTGTGCACCTCCAGACCCATGTGCCCCCCCCCCCATCCTGTGCTCCCCCATCATGTATACATCCCTTGTCCTGTACTCACCCCATTCTGTACTGTGCTTAGGGGGGGGGGGGGGTTGGCAGAGCACAGGATGGGGGGCGCACAGCACCAGTGCTCAACTGCTCGCTCCTATGGAAGCAGGGCACCTGCAGAATGGGTTTGTGACGGCTGCGGTTGACATGTTTGGCAGTGTGCCAGCTCGCTGTCCGCTCCTTACTTCCTGGTGCCCTAGGCCATGGCCTTTGTCGCCTTGCCTCTAATCTGGCCATGGTTATTGCATTATTTTATCCTAAGCAAATGTAGTTTTTAGAATTAGTATGCGTAGTATTGTGGTGGTGGAAAGCGGGGAAGGAGTGACCTAGGTCACCTCGCCTGGGGCCGAGAAAAGGTCGTAAACTGCGCTGCTGGTAATTGCTATAGGTTCCTTCTCCTGCCAGCAGTCGTATGTCAAACCTCTCCTGGCCATCTCCAGCATTCAGCCAACGTTACTGTAGTGGTGATGGACATCTTAAAAAGTGGAACTTTAGCGAAAAGGGTGGAAAAAATCAATCAATACAATGCAAAGTGAGAAGTTAAAAAATAGAATAAGAAAAAAACTAGACAGCACCAACTGCCATTATTTATAACCACAGCCACTAACATTGCCATAGGCTAAAAGTTTTTTTTTTTAGATATACACGTGCACAGAGGGAGATACTGATTGCTTGGTAGATGGAAACAGCTGTTATTTCCCACAGTGCAACAAGGTTCACAGACATGAAACTGTCAGGACCATGGTCCTGACATCACAATGTGGGTGGGGTTTCCCCACAATATCAGCCAGCCAGAAAAAGATTTCTCATGGGAAAGGGGGTATCAGCCACTGATTGGGATGAAGTTCAATCCTTCGTTACCGTTCCTCTTTAAAAGCACAGGTGAGAAGCATAACCTCAGCAAAAGTAGTGCAAATCGATCTGCTGTGCTGAAGCCATCCTAACAGTGGGGTAACTAGCCTTCATAGCCAACCCCCCCCCCCCCCCGCACAAATGATATGTAGGTCATGTGATTTAGAGCCAGCGCATGGCAGCAGAGAGTGTTCTGCTTTGAAGCAGTGTCTGAAAGCAGACAAAAATTACAGGCGCTTTCGCTACATGCTACTCTGCATAGCGGTAGGAGGTGAGTGAATGAAGAGGTTTTTTTGCCAAGTTGCTGCACTTGTGGTTGGGGAGAGGGAGGAGGAGGGGCCCCCAAAGCCTCTGGGCCCTTGTGCGATGGCAGGGGTCGCAGGGGTGATTGTTTCGCCCATGCATCCTAATGTTTATCCAGCCTGTGTACATTTTTATTACATGACTTCTGCCGCAATACTTGTACAATCATGTATTTTAGCAAGAGAAACAAAGGTTTAGACCATAAGAGGAAGCCTTTGTAGGATGCAAAACCGGTTTTACGCACAGGCAAACCAGGCAAGTACCTGGGGTGAAACCTGCAGGAGGGTAAGCCATAGAGTGTCTGCATGGGCACCAGGGGTGACTCTCGGTGGTGGGATAGTCCACTGTGGCTAACTGACCAGTTATCGCCCGCCTCAAGCCGGGCAGCCCCCCGTGACTAAGGTACTGGTCCGACCCACATTTTATCTGCAATAAATGTGGCAAGAAATGCCATGCTGCTATCGGCTTATTTAGCCACAAGCGAAGATGTGGCAACTCTAACAATATGATACCCACAGACATAGCAACAATCATCTGAAAAGATGTGGTGGCCAATGATGGATTTCCAGGGCCATTTTCTTACCTGTAAAGACCCAGGCTGTACACAAAAAGTATAATGTTTTATAAAGTGGCTACATACCCCCATAACAAATACAAAATGAGCTTGTTATGGGCGTTTGAGCCAATAAGGTGTATTTGGCCTGGGAATAATCGGTTTATCCTTTACAGATTTTGTTTAAGAAAAATCATAATTTTTTACATATAACCTAGTTTGTTATTGGTGCCTGCAAAACTAATTAATATAGGCTGTGATGTTCCTATTCATAACACTGAGGGAGGCATAAGGTGCAGTGCCTGGGGCTCCAAAATGACCAGAAACAGCCCTGTGGGTCCATTATAGTGAATTATTCAGACGACGTATAGAAAGTAGTCTTTATAAAGCCAATCGCAGGCTTGCATAACCGCTCCTCCATGTATGAATGAAATGGTTATACCTGACTTGGGTCTCCACCAGCTTTCCACGAACCAGGCAGTTGGAACATTTGCTTCCAAGAACCTTTTTGGCAGGCGCAGGTAATTATAGAGCTGCTCTCAATGTACTACGATGGTTAAGCATCAAAATAATTTGCTGAGTATTCCCATCCAAGCACCTCATTTAACAGCTGATGGTGTGTATCGAAAATGTTGACAGGAGCCGGTCATGCCTTAATGCATATTGGATCAGTAGGAATGAATTAGGGGTCCTGGAGGAACGTCTTTTGGTTTATGATATGAAGAGTGGTTGTGGCGTTTTTATTGGTTGCTATCTGCTCACAGTATTGTCAGTATTTCATTTAAGGCTCAATTAAAACTGCATAGACTGTAGAGTTTCATTGGAAAACAAAGCACTAAAGTACAGCTCAACCTGCCAGCTCAGCAAAATCATTGCACAGATATATATATATATATATATATATATATATATATATATATATATATATATATATATATATATATATATATATATATATATATATATCTCCTAACATCTTTTTTTTCAGTTTACGGTTTCTATCTCTGTAGAATAAGAGGGGAGTCTCTTATCTGCAGTTTTTTATAAAGGTACTGCAGCAAATATTTAAGTGGATCTCTTAGCAAAAGTCTAAAAAAAAACCAAAACAATATACATTATGTGAGAAGAACAACGATCGACACAAGATGTTTACCAGGCAGCTTGAGGAAAAAGGTGCGATGGCTGTGCAACTGAATGCAGCATCATTTCGTATAGAAAATGTAGTAGAGAGTAAAGGATCTGGGCACCAGCTGACATTCTAGAGCATCACCTTCTATCTATTCCTCACACCAACAGACAGAGAGCTACAAGTATGGTCTGACAGCCGTTTCACTGGATAGTCCTGCCTCATCAGAGGCAACAAGTCAAATATTTGACTTGTTGCCTCTGACGAAGCAGGACTATCCTGTGAAACGGCTGTCAGGCCATACTTGTTGCGAGCTGTCGGTTGGTGTGAAGAATAGATAAAAGGTGATGTTCTGCAAAGTCAGCTGGTGACCGTTCCTTTATTCCCTACTACGACGTTTTCTGTGTTTAAAAAAATACAAAAGAAAGGAAAAAACTTTAGGGAGAAAAATTCATACCATCTTCCCTAGAAAGCCTTATAATGTCCTCCTCCTCTTTAAAGTACACCTAAAGTGAGAGAAAATTGAGGCCGACATATTTATTTCCTTTTAAGCAATTCCAGTTGCCTGGCATACTGCCAGTAGTGTCTGATTACACACCTGAAACAAGCATGTGGCAAATCCAACGAGACTTCACTCAAACAACTGATCTCCAGGCTTGTTCAGGGTCTATGGCTAAAGGTGTTAGAGGCAGAGGATAAGCAGGACAGCCAGGCAATTAGCATTGTTTAAAAGGAAATAAATATGGCAGCCTACACATCCCACACCCTTTAGGGGTCCTTTAATACAAACCCCTCTTCTCTTCAGGATTGGGTGTGTGAAAATACAGCAAGTGACTAAATCCTCAGATGTAATATCAGTGGCTGCCCATTACATCACTTCCGGAGTGTGTGCAGCCAACTAGTGGCTTTAAAGGATACCCGAGGTGACATGTAACATGAGGAGATAGACATGGGTATGTACAGTGCCTAGCAAACAAATAACTATGCTGTGTTCCTTTTTTTATTTTGCTGCCTGAAAGAGTTAAATATCAGGTATGTAAGTGGTTGCCTCAGTCCTGACAGGAAGGGACTACAGTGTTACCCTCACTGATGAGAAATTCCTACTGTAAAACCGTTTCCTAGCAGAAAATGGCTTCTGAGAGTATGAAAGAGATAAAAAGGGATAATAGTTTATAGATTTCAGCTCTGACATACTTCAATGAATGTGTCATTGAACAAAAACAATAGAACAGTTAAAACTTAAAAAGTAGATTTAAACATAAAATAAAACAGTAGACTATCTTAAAAAGTAATTTTTAGGAGAAGGAAGATAGATACAATTGTTTATTTCATTTGTTTATTTTCGCCCCTAGTGTACTTTAAGCTGAGAAGAGAGTGCTGTTGTCCATCATAACACCATGCTGTGATAAAAGTTGCCGAGTTCTGGTTTATAAGAAGCCACGTACTGAGTAGAACTACAGAGCTCTGGCTTATCCACCAATCCCTATATATTCAGCTCCCATATCGTGCTTTGCAATATAGCAATGGCAAATCTAGCACCACTGTAGTTAATTCAATAGCCATTAACTACACCCATCAGAATTCTGGAGATTTGGACGTGGTAACAGTGCAGACATCAGGGCAACCTTACTGAACACCATTTAGGATGTTGTAACCCTCCAAAAAGGACAATGTTTTATGCCTGGTTTCTGCCTGGACTTGGGCTGCAATGACTGTAAATAGTGATGATGTTTAGTGTAAGAGATCTCACCATGACACTTCATACACGTGGCTGGGAGAGGCACAAGGCAAATTCCGTCATGTGAAATAGACAACACCGACTCACCACATTCCACGTGCTATTGTGGCTGTGGCACCCATTGTGGCTCGTTCAGTATTTGCATGGTCCACTCTAATGGCAGTATTTGCAGGTACCCTGTTTATAAACGAGCCCACAGACAGTAGTAATGAACTATCTCCTTAACTGCCGCTTGTGATTGATAGACATTCAGCTTTCTCATTGACCCCAAATGTTACATTTTCACTGTAGGCAATGTATCAAGATGACTGGCGTAATACCACATGGAGCGCATGTGATTGATGGCACTGTGGTCGGCATCAAATATGCGCTAAGGCAGACTGTGTGGGCAGATGCCAACTTAGATCTTATGAATTATTTGAGACTTTGAAAATATAGAACTGTGATGGTTTAGTGCAGACAGAAACATTTCACTGCATATTCTGAATCTCTGAATTTGTCCTAATTTCATTTAATTTTAAAAAAATGTAATGAGGATGTTAAAAGGTGTAGACGTATTCTATAGATTTTTCCCTATTTGTTGCACATTGATTGAGACACTTGATACAAATGTTCTGCTGGTTTCTACAATCCATCATGAATGTTGCATTTAAAGGGACTCCGAGCACCTCTCATGGGAATGCCTTTAAGACTCCGACCTGTACTGCAAAGTACTTAAAGATGCATACCTTTCTGTAGCTTGTGCTCTCCCCTTTCATTTGATGCCTGAATCGCCATTCTACACCAAACAGTTTTCGTTCGATTACCATTTAAAAATCGCAGCTGCCATCTTGGCTACGTTATAACTTCCGGGTCAGCCCTGTCTGCTCAGTTAGAGAAGTACATCACTGAAGGAAGCAGGAAGAGGAAGTGACACACATGGCCATTTCAAGAGACTCCTCCAGAGGGGTCATACCACAACTTTGTTGGAAGTCGTCTGGCTTAAAGGCATGCCCATGAGAGGTGCTCGTAGTCCCTTTAAGGACATCTGAAGTGAAAGGGATATGGAGGCTGCCATATTTATTTCCTTTTAAACAACGCAGAGTGATTGGCTGTCCTGCTGATCCTCAGCTTCTAACACTTTTAGACAGATTCTGAACAGGCATGCTGATCGGATTTTTCTGACTAAAGTCTGACTGGATTAACTGCAGGCTTGGTTAAGGTGTGTGATTCAGACACTACCCAAAAAATTCAACAGAACTGCCAGGTAACTGGTACTGTTTAAAAGGAACCTTAAATGAGAGGGAAATGGATGTTTCCTTTTAAACAATACCAGTTGCTTGTCAGTCCTGCTGATCTCTTTGGCTGCAGTAGTGGCTGAATCACACACCTGAAACAAGCATGCAGCTAATCCAGTCTGACTTCAGTCAGAGCACCTGATCTGCATGCTTGCTGAGGGGCTGTGGCTAAAAGTATTAGACACACAGGATCAGCAGGAGAGACAGGCAACATAAAAATGAGAATAATTCATATATTTTAAGCTCTCGGACACTAAGGCTCAACACACACCATACAATCGTGGTTGTTCAATCTTACCACTTTCATGTAGTATAAGAGCTTATCCAATCAATCATTCAAGGTATTTTCAATCTGTTGGTCCTTGTACTACATAGATTTGGTAAATCTGTACAACCAAGATTGTATGGTGTGTGTTGAGCTTAAGACTGTGTGAAAGATTGCATCAGTAATATGAGACAATGCAAAATTAAATGTACTTTTTCTAAGAAAATAAAACAGTGGAATCCTCAGGAAAGAAATTAATTTTCGGGAGTAGGATGAAAGATACAGTTTATCTCATCCGTTTATTTTCCCCTTTTGGACTTCTTTTGAAGTCACATAGCAAGGTGCGTATAGCGGTTTTAGATGGGCACAAGAACTTTGATATCTGACACACTATTAAAATAAGAGTCCTCCTCATTTTACAAAAGTTTAATTTTGAAGACTAATTTTAAAAGCAAGTTACCTTTAATTTTTTTTTTTTTTTAATCCATTTAGCATAATCCTACCTTTGGTTTCTCTTATTCCTTTTTGTGTTGTGTTCTGCATACAAACAGCGCCCTGCACAGGAGACTTGGGCGCAGCCGGCGGTAACATAGGTCGTAATAGGAATTGCGGCTGTAGCGGCGCACAGGGAGTAACTTCAGCGCAGTCAGAAGACGGAGCTAAAGTTACTTATAAAACACTGTAATTCGTCCCCCAGCAATTGCTGGAAGCTGAATTATTTCATTCCCCACCATCCATGGCAGCCTGGAGGGGGAATAGTATTTAACGTCGCCGGGACTTGTGCTGGAGCAGGATCAGCCATGTACCAGCTGTATCCTGCGCCCAAGTCTCCCGGCAGCGATTCCTGTCGTACTCTCCTGCATACAACTCCTGGAGAAGGAATCTCAGGATCCCTATAATTGAGGGGTTCCATACTGGGCTGTAGAAGACGTTCCTTGGCATAATTACACCCCCAAATACATGTAGTAGTTTAGATACCTCTACAGAATCATTATTTATTAAAGCAAGAGAAGGAGGCGGCATCAAACAATTATTGCAGTGGTTGCAAAGAAGTCATATTTCCAGTTCCTAGCAATGATAGACAATTATAGTAGGCTACAAAGTGTATATTTATACCAGGCTTCTGTTTATTTGGGGGGTCTGGTGTTATTATCAATAGTTTGAATATTGGTAATCTTGTTTTACGAATATTTTCTTATGGACTGTTAATTTATTGCACGATTTCCTATTAATGGCTTACCAAGCACTGACACCCAAACAATGTGTCCTTACTGAATACATAATTAGGGAAAGAGGTGCTCTGGTGGATAAAACCTTTTAAAAGCAGTTTAAACGCGAAAAAGGGAGGAATGAGGTAGCTTACCTCAGTGACAAAATCTTTATAATAAAAGATTTTATTTAGCACAGGCAACGCGTTTAGCGGGTCTGAGCCAGCTTCCTCAGACCAATAACAGAGCCAAATGAAAAATTAAATTTAGCATAGGGAGCCTCTCTTTATTAATGAATAGATGCTGCACATATTTGAACCTTAGTCTCCTGTATCAGAGGCAGAGCCCTTAATTAGTACACTATCCAGCCACTGCCGCTGCAAAGTACCCCAGCTAACATAGTTGCAACTTTGCACAGCAGTCCATGGTGGCACCTGCAGTAGCAGACAGGCTGGGTGCCAAGATGAATAGATCCGGGCTACAAAACTGTCATAGAAAGTACCTTTTCAAACAAATATTGAAGTACGTACACAATTATTGGATATCTAGAACAATTATTTTTCTAAATCAGAGTTACAACTTAACGAATACATCACATCCTCCTTAAATTAGATGAACCAATCCATTTCTCTCGTTCTCTTAAATCATTTACATATTTTCTTTTAATAAAAAGCCAGGTTTGTAAAAGAAGTCAAGGTAATCGAACAGAATAAAGCATGTTTGTTCAGCTGGATATCTTATTTATTTGAAACACTAGGAGAAATCTCCTCTGACTTTACAAAAAAAGGAAAGGGTAAACAGAAAGATTGTCCAAGAAACCTGAGCTACAGAACTCTGTCTTTCAGAGTGCCGTTGTAAAAACCTATTTGTCTGATCCAAAAAAAATACACTAAATCAAATGTTGAAGACGGCATCGTGGTGTCCTAGAACTCTCACTTACACAAAATAAAATAATTATAAAAAACACCATTTCATTTTTTTGCTCTAAGTACGACCCTTCGAGTAACTAAAGAAGTTTAGGATCAATTTTGGTCGGATAATTATAATGAGAAGCTTTTTTAGTGCATATTTGACTCATTTAATATTTTTGATCCTGGTTTAAACTAGTAAACCAGACGTTCAGTAAATCGTAGACTTTTACGGGATGGTTTGGAGCCCGATAAAGAAAATAATTCAAGGGATAATCAGTGGACATAGTACAATCAAAGTAATGACTCTAACAGTGTTCTTCGATATCTCCAAAGATTTCAGTGTGCTCTTTCATTGGTAAGCCCAAAAAAAGCCAACCCCAAGTAAGCAGATCCTACTTGATACCCCCACGAGTTGAAGTATCGTTTTCCTGTCCAGTAAGAGTTTTGGCATCTTATCATTGGGGCTCATTGTGCTTTTAATGTTCTGGAGACAAATAGGGAATTTTCCAGTCTCTGATCCCCATCCAATCAAAAATATGAACCGTATGTTACATAGTTTTGAGCCTCTGGAAAATTACAGGTCTGCTGCCTGGCGCTTCCTTCCATCCTCCTACACTGCATGGAAATGAACAGGTCGCTTGCCAGTGTGATGTTGGTTCTGGATTAGCCTACGAGATTGTGCAGTGTGAAGAAAGCACACAGACTCTTCTGCCTGAATCCACTTTTTAGCTGGAAGGTGGATTTTGCAGTGGATTAGGTGACTTCAAAGTTGGAAAATACATTTTCAAAAGTTCTCACCTTCTTAAAGGGACACTTAAGTCAAACAAAAAAAATGAGTTTTACTCACCTGGGGCTTCCAATAGCCCCCTGCAGCTGTCCGGTGCCCTCACCGTCTCCCTCCGATCCTCCTGGCCCCGCCGGCAGCCACTTCCTGTTTCGGTGACAGGAACTGACAGGCTGGGGACGCGAGTGATTCTTCGCGTTCCTGGCCACAATAGCGCCATCTATGCTGCTATAGCAAATATCATATACCACATAGCAGCATAGAGGGTGCTAATGTGTCTGGGAACGCGAAGAATCACTCGCGTCCCCAGCCTGTCAGCTCCTGTCACCGAAACAGGAAGTGGCTGCCAGCGGGGCCAGGAGGATCGGAGGGAGACTGGGAGGGCACCGGACAGCTGCAGGGGGCTATTGGAAGCCTTAGGTGAGTATAACTCATTTTTTTTGTTTGACTTAAGTGTCCCTTTAAGTATAGGGATAGTTTGGGCTGTTAGCGGCCAGTTTTGGATAAGACTACTTAAACTCTCCAGCTGATAATTTAATGGTTTGTTCATTATTTAAAGCATCAATGCACTTTATAATTAAAGTGGACTTACCGCCTACAATCTATGGCTGCTTATATATACTATAAACTGTTTTTATGGGACAATAGTTAATAACAATATTCTTTTGCCAATAAACAGTAAAGGGAGCCACTAACAATCCAATTTCTATTGAAAATCATTTGAGCGATCAGGTAATTGTGATCGGAAGTGAAATATAATACATTGTTCACTACACCATCAATGAACCAATTTTTGCTTCCTATCTATCACAACCAACCAGAAAATACAAATTTTGGTTTGACGAAAATCCAATCAGACAACATTTTTATAATTAGACCAATTAAGGGAGATTATTTGCAAATAATCCGATCACATCCAATCAGAATTATCTGATCGCTCAAATGATTTTTCACTAGATATTAAACTATTAGTGGCCACCTTAAAGTGTTTAATTGGAACTTCAATTAAGAAGCTCTGAATAGGCAAAAATATTGAGGTATGTTGCATAAGAGCAGTGTGAGACAAATATGTCATCTGTAACATGTTAACTATGTATTTAAGACTCTGAAAGCATAGCTTCAGGCATGGTGCATATCACCAGCAGGGGGTGCTAGTACTACCCATTGGAGGAAAAAAAAAAAAAAAAAAACCAGTATGACTGACCCCATCAAAAATTAGTTTATTTTTGTGTTTGCAGGGCTCATCACGGATTATTTTATTAACAGTAAGGCTTCATATAAATGTGATTTTTACATTGTGGTCGCTTTTAGTTTGGTTAAAACGTTTAAAAAAAACACTTCTTGCTGATTTTAACTCTCGTTTAAATTTGTAGACCATGCAATCCATTTGTAACACTATAAAATCCCTCGTTTCTCTGCACTTTGTGCTACAGAGGTAGGATAAATGTTGGAGACAAATATGAAAACCCATGTATGCAATATAAAGAGGTGTATGCACAAGTACAGTAAACATTACCTGCACAGAACGCGCACATGAAGATTACTGGGAGTACCTAACATATACTTTGCGTATATAACGCAAGTTATGCTATGCTATTAAGGTTACATAGTTTACATAACTCTCAGTTAACCTTATTTTTAAAAAACCCTACTTGGTAAGAGTATCTATGCCATTCTATGAGTGCAGATAACTGACCACTATGCAGAACTAAAACAAGGTGGCACATGTAAAACCGACCCTGGTTGCCTGCCACGAGCATTTGAGACTATAGGCAGAAGCCAGCCAGCCCCTCCCCGCCCGCCACTCGCTCTTTGCTGTGTGTGGTCTCCGGAATTATTGCAGCCTGTGTTGCTGGTATTTGTTGCCATATGGTTAATGCTCTAACACACACCCCATGGAGTAAGTGGCATGCAAGGACAGGCTGGCAGGCATCTGCCTATAGCCTCACATACATGTGGCAGACAGCTGAGGCCAGTTTTATAAGCCCCACCATGTACATGTCCATGAGATATTTTGCTTGCTAACCAGAAGGTTTATGCTATCTTCATGATGGCCTTGAATTAGGTTTGTTGATGTGTGCGCTGTTTTTGTGGTGTGTGCAGTGCATTGCTATAGGTTTACAATATTAAGAGGACTGCTTCTTAAAGGGTTACTCTTTCACATACCTGACGTGGCTAACTGGCCCACTTGACTGATGATGAAGAGGAAGAAGAAAGGAGGGGGATTGTTCATAGGAGATTATTTTGCAGCATTATTAACATAGCCTCCTTGTAAGCAAAATTGCAACACCATGAAAAGGTGCACTGGAAATGCTCAATATTTTAGAAGATGTTATATATGAAATAAAACACTTTTTATTTTTTTTCAATGTTTGATTTTACTCCTCAGAACAATTCAGGTGTGCTATACCCATGGTTTTTAGCTGTACCTGCGAGCACTCCAAAGGGGGATTCACCTATCTCTACATCTCGGTTAAAGTACAATGTAGGCCACTTGGCTAGATACTTGTAGAGATGAGATATATTCAACGTTTTACACATACCTGAGGCTTCCTGCACCTGTGCAGTATTACTCTCCGCTGGAGAGAGACGGCGAGAGCGCACTGCGCATGCGCAGACTGGCCGCACTTATGTGACCTTACAGAAGATAGAGAAGACTGAGGACGAGGAGTTGGTGGGGTTGGAGGAAGCCCCAAGTATGTAATACAACGTTGAATACATTTAATCTCTGGTTTCCTTTAACAATGAAACCATATCATGGTGAGCTTATATGTTACTTCTATAGATACAGAGAATACAAGAATTAATTTCAAGGCTGTCTTAAACAATGGTTAACTTTAAGAAAATAACTTGTTTAACAGCTGGGTAATAAAGATAAGATAGCTCCACAAAGAGAAACAGGACCTAATCATTAGTCACCAAGACCCTGATGCACAAAACTTAACTCCAGAATTATCTCCCCTTGCCTAGATGCACTTAAGCTTATCTCATGAGTTATTTTAACCTGACCTTCTTATCGACTTATCTTTTATAACACTGAATTTACCACCTAACAAACAAAAGTGAAGAAAATCAGGAACAGTTTATTAGATGGCATGCATGTAGAAAAAAAGCTGTCGCTGTAATGTGGGCCCCGAGTGAAGCCGCTAGGAGACTATTGGTAAAATGACATTTTACTCTTGCTAAACTTAACCCACGCTTTCATCACCTAAATTACCCTCTGGGTGCCTCCCATTTTGACAGCTCCCAAATATCCTGCTCCCTATATAAAGTGCCCTTTGGTTGCTAGATGTTGAAAATTAAATAAAGTGACACAAAAACACATGAGAATATATATATATATATATATATATATATATATATATATATATATATATATATATATATATATATATATCCACGCTCACTCAGTCTTTGTACCCTCCCTTATACTGGAGTCAAGTCAGTCCTCATCACTGTTACATGTAGCTGATGGTACCTTGTTCTGATTGTAAATGTATATTTATGGTTCTAAGAATGTATGGAATATTTGTTGGTGGTTGTATCAATAAAGTTATGTTCTTAATGACTTTGGGTATTTGTGTGAGTTGATTTAAGTGTCATAAGTTGTGTTAAAGTTATTGCTAATTAAACAGAAACATAGCTACAATGTAACAACTGCTCTAGTCCATTGGGGGAGGGGGGCTGGTTATGAAGTGGTTAAATACCAATTTTCTATTCTTGAAAACAGCATTATGGCAATAGAAAATGTATATTGGAGTGAACATTTCAGAAGCTTTTTTTCCCCACACCCTCCTGTGTTAAAGCATCTTCTGCCAGGCAATGTACTGTTTTTAAAGGCAACACTATCGCCCTGGAAGTTATAATGAAAATGGCCCTTTCCCCAAAGCAAGTAAAAAGGGCGATACAGACGCCCTGTTAAAAATGGCTTTGCCATAGGCCCTGCGAGTACTGGCTATAAATGGTCATTTGGGTGCTTAGTATTTATTGCCATTGTTTGCTGTTTATAGCCCTAATAGCCGCTGTTTACAATTAGAGATGGCCTGAACGGTTCCCGGCGAACTCCTGTGATTCGCATTCGCGGAGAACCGCAAACTTCTCCTGAAGTTCGGTTCTCCCCCATAGTGCATCATGAGGGTCAACTTTGACACTCTACATCACAGTCAGCAGGCACATTGTAGCTAATCAGGCTACACTCCCTCCTGGAGCCCCACCCCCAGGCAGCGTCAGGCTTTTCACCCACTCGGGTGCCTGCAGTAATTATAGAAGGTAGAGCTTCTGTGTAGAGGCCTATAGGGAAAGCTTAGTTAGGCTTTGTAGGCTTCTTAGCTTGCTCCTTGCGGATTCTTATTGCTAAAATAATCACCCTTCAACATCTATTTTGAGAGCTAATCTTGTTCTTGTGATTTTTTGTGTGTGTGTGTATGTGTGTCCCACAGACACTTGTGTTGCATAGACAGCCTTGGTAATTCCTACTGTGTGTGCCACTGCCAGGCCCAGCACATTCAGTTACTACCTGTGTGTGTGACAGGTGCACAATGTAATACCCATCACTGCATATACTTACCTGTTGTTCACAGTGCACCCACCTACCTACGTGAGCACACGCAGTGTCACTGTGCCTGTCCGGTACGTGTATGTGTACGTGCGCGCGTGCGTGCGTGTGTGTTTTGCACATTATAATACCCATCACTGCATATACTTACCTGTTGTTCACAGTGCACCCACCTACCTACGTGAGCACACGCACTGTCACTGTGCCTGTCCGGTACCTGTCTGTGTGTGACAGGTGCAGATTTGTAATACCCATCACTGCATATGCCTACCTGTTGTTTTCAGTGCACCCACCTACCTACGTGAGTGCACGCAGTGTGATATACCACTCCGTGTATACCTGTTAACTGCACCTGTGTGACTGCACATTGCATTAGTCAAGTCAGTACATACCTTTCACTTCATCCCCCCCAATATGGACAAAACAAAAGGTAGAGGCAGGCCACCTGGCAGGTCTGTTCGAGGTCGCGCTGCGGCCCTCGACCAAAGTACAGTGTTCAGAAGAAGGCACGTGCCATCAACCCCAAATATTGTCAGGACGTAGTTGACTATTTAACACAGAACACCTCATCTTTCTCAGCTTCCGCACGGAAGCGTGACATATCTTTCTCCTCCTACTCTGATTCTGGCATCCCACTTAACACTCAGTCGGCCGCCACCACCAAAGTGACATCACCCCAGGGCTCAGCGATGTGGAAAATTTTTTGTGTGTCTGCCTCAGATGAGAGCAATTCCATTTGTACTCTCTGCCACCGAAAATTAAGGCATGGAAAGACCAAGACCCGCGTAGGGACAACTACCTTACGAAGGCACATGATTACAAAACACAAACTGTAATGGGATGACCACCTGAGGAAAGGCAGCACACAAAAGCAAAGCCACACACCGCAGTGGAAGATGCCAGGCCGCTTTTCTTTCTCAAAAAAGGCGATACCTAAACTGTACCGTGAACAGAAGATTAAGCCGGATTAATCTTCTGTTCCTGATATATCCGGATGGTACCCGGACAGCCTTGGCACATCCCAGTCGACTCTAGGAAGGTGTGCCTCCATTCCACTTGATTCTAAACTGCACCGTGATGTTGAAAGGCAAGTGGTGATATCTCTGGCATACAGCGTTGGGTCAAGGGTCCATCTGACCACAGATGCCTGGTCTGCAAAGCACGGTCATGCCTGCCCGAAGACTAAGTCAGTCCCCACACACAGCATCTCTGCCTGCACGACGTGTGACTGCCTGCCCCAAGACTAAGTCGCTCCCCACACAGCATCTCTGCCCGCAGGCCGTTTGACTGACTTCTCCGCCACCACCAACAGGGTCCAGGACTCCAGGTGGATTCCTGAATTTTTAAGGCCGCTGCTAGCAGAAGCCACTATAATGATTTTTCTGATGCGTGAACATGCCTGCCTAATTTTTCTGGCTGCACTGCAGCTGCAACAACAAAACAAAAGGCATGTACATGTGCCAATTCCCCTTCGTGATCATTACCTTGCCGTGGTGAAGGGGCTTGCGTATCACAATGAAGCAATGATCGCCGAATGACAGAACAGCTGGACAGTCACTGTTCTGTCATTCAGCTACCTCAGCCCGGCGACCATATGGGCTGGAAAGCCGCCATCACCTGCACTCTCGTCATGGTGCGCACCAGTCCAGCACTACACAAACAGCTGTTTGCAGTCACTGCATACCTTTCACTGCATCTGTGGCTGCACATTGCATTATACCTGGCAGTCAGTGCACACCTTTCACTTGAATGGATGGCAGACTTGCCCTCCATAACAGATTTTCATTAAAGGTATTAAAGTTGATTAATCTCATATACAGCAGAGCCTCGAAAGTCCTCCTGTATTGTTATTTTTGTCACTACCTCGGGACTTGTATGCCATATGCCTGCTGCCTTCCTTGGATGTGTGGTGGTGGTAGCCGTTTCTTAGGCTCCCACTCCGGACTGGAATCGAACCAAGATTCCCCGGCCATTACCCGTGGTCACCATGCTACTGAGAAAGTATCATCGAAAGTTTCACACAGTTGAATGAATGGCAGACTTGCCCTCCATAACACATTCTTGGCAAATGCATTCGATTTGGTTCGTCTTGTGCTGGGTCAAGGGTCTATCTGACCACAGATGCCTGGTCTGCAAAGCACGGTCAGGGCAGGTACATTACTAATACAGCAAATGGGTCCTTACTTGGATGTGTGGTGGTGGTAGCCGGTTCTCAGGCTCCCACTCCGGACCAGAATTGAACCCTGATTCCCCGGCCATTACCCGTGGTCATTCACAATGGCAGTCTTGCCCTCCATAACAGATTCTTGTTACAGGTACTGAACAGCCAGCAGAAAATGTAATTTAAAAAAAATAGATGTAAGCTTTAACAATGGTAGAGAAAGAACCATCGAAAGTTGATAAGGCAGTCAGACATTACCTGATATCACTGAGAAAGAGCAATCTCGCCATGGTGTGCACCAGTGCAGCATGGCCATCACAACACAAACAGCTGTTTGTGGTGCGTTACACAGTGAGTTTGGTGTGTCAGTGTGAAGCAGTACTCGAATTACCTGATTGATGTATACACATGCAAGATGTCTTAAAGCACTTTAGGCCTGCAATTTAGCATTCAATGTGATTTCTGCCCTTAAAACGCTGCTTTGCGTCAAATCTGTAATTTTCCCCGGGGCTTTTGGCGTCTATCCCACTCATCCATGCAAAAACTCAGATGTTAGACCCCTTGAAACATCTTTTCCATTATTTTTGTGGCCAGCATAAGTGTTTTTAGTTTTCCAAGTTCGCCTCCCCATTGAAGTCTATTGTGTTTCGCGCGAACCATACTTTTGCATAAGTTCGCGAACCGAAAATCGGAGGTTCGGGCCATCTCTATTTACAATTTATAGCTGCTAATCACTGCTTTTAACATTGGGGGTTAGTAGGCGGGGGTCTTAAGTGTCAGAGGTATGTGTGTTAAGTAATAAGGGGTTAGGTTTCGACATGGGGGTTAGGGATGGGCACCACAGGGAGGGTTAAGGTTAGGCATTAGTAGAGGAAGGGTTCTGTGTGAGAGTAGAGTTAGGATAAAGTAAAACATCGGTTAAGACTACCAATATTTTCATAATGTACTTAAGTAGCAGAATATTGGTAATTTGAATGATATTCCACTAGTTGCTACCTCCGGCGCAACTTTTTTTACATGTACGCTATTTCCCTAGTTATTCTGACTCATTTTGATAACTATCTTGTCTATCTAGTTGAAAAGCCTGTGTTAGAGAGATACTGAATTGAAAAAAAATAAAAATGATATAATGATTTGTATGTGTAGTACAGCTAAGAAATAAAATGTTGGGAACAGAGACAAAAGTCTAATATTGTTTCCAGTACAGTCAGGAAGAGTTAAGAAACGCCAGTTAACTATGCAAAAGAGCCATTGAGCTACACGACTTTCAAAGTCCCAGTGAGCTCTGTCTTCTGAAGCTTGTTATCTCATTGTATTGTAACAAATATCATTGTATTGTTTTTTTTCCTGCAGAGGACAGGTCAAAAGTTCACAAGACTGCTCTGTAAAAACATTTAAAAACAGCTAAGTGTTGAGTGTGAGCAGGGCCGGATTTGTACTTTTTACCGCCCAAGGCCAATTATACCGTCTGTATGGTTGTTATCTCTGTGTGCCGCAATGAGAATTCTACTTACATCATTGGATGTCACAGACAATAACTATTTCAGTAATACGCGTATAAATTATAAGTTATATTTTACTTAAAAACTTTTGTTATGTTTGCTGCCATCTCATTAATGATGGACGCATTATGCCACCATGTGAGTTAGGCTGAAGTGTACCTGTAGGATAGAGCTTACAGGTCTTGTAGGGACGACACAAGTACACAGGACAGAGAGTTCAAAGGGTAAAGCTGTCCTTGTAGATAGGGATGGCTGTATGGAACAGCTTTACTGTCCCTCACTGAGCCGCCCCTAAATTTCTGGTGCCCTAGGCCATGGCCTATGTGGCCTTGCCAGAAATCCGGCCCTGAGTGTGAGTAAATGCTGAGAGTGTAAACTGCAAATATTAGAGAATGGTGCAATGTTATAAAAAGACTATATAACCGAAAATAAAAATATGATATTTTCTTTGCTACTAATGTTCTAGTAATTATCCGTACTACACAAACAATTCATTATATCATAGGGTTTTGTTTTTTCCCTTCAGTGGCTTTTTTACGAATGTCAGGATTTGAAAATTCTTAAAAGGTATACACTGAAATTTTTTATTTTTTTTTTAAAGTATGAAAACAAAATATAAAATACCTCACTTGTCTCTTCCTGGAGTTCTCCTTTAACATTTGAATTCCCAGCACTCTTTGAAAAGCATTGGTTGCCTGCACCCCTGAATCTAAGAATCTTGGCAACAACTTGTGTATAAAGACTTGTATAGCAAAACCAGAGATAGAACTCTGCCAAATCCTCCTTGTTTAATGCACTATCAAGAACCAAATAAATGAGAATTGCAGTAAATAGCCTAAGTGTTCGCTGGAACAGTGTCTCAGTGTAGAAAAAGCTTAGAGAAGATAAAAGGTTTTCTCTTGAGCATTCATAATCCTTATAATCCTCCTAACTGGACTAAAAATCAGCATGTCAACAGATGAAATACTGCTATTAATTTAATCTCTATATATAAAGGCATATTGATATTAGAGCAGACTTCCAGGGTTTGTACATTTTCTACCCTTCTACTCACAGACATGCAGTGAAAACTGGTAGAATTTTTTTAGAATTTGCAGGTCACATGATGCAGAATTAGTTTCACAATGACCTAGACCAGTGATAGTGAAACGTGGCTCTCCATCTGTTAAGGAACCACTAGTCCCACAATGCATTGCAGGAGTCTGACAGCCACAGTCATGATTCATAAAGGCAAATGCATTGTGGGACTTGAAGTTCTTTAACAGCTGGAGAGCCAAGTTTGCCTATCACTGACCTAGACTGTGGTCAGTCTCTCATATTAAACTTTGTGACCCACCCAGGGTTATGATGCTTTTCCCCTAGTGCTAAGAGGAGAGGAATTAGAGTGGGTCTGTGATTTTTACAGTATGGTAAATTGTCTCTTATTAGCAAGGTAGTAGGGTGCAAATTGTAGAATATTCCTGATATCTTGGATATGCGCTTTCAAGCTTATATACACAGATAAGTCTCACTCTACATCTGAGATCGTGGCAAAGAATGGGTCACAGAATGGGAAAAAATAGAGTGATTGAGATATAATAAACTGGAAGAGCATCACAAAACAACTTGCAGCTATGATTGCAGACAAAGCTGGTTGCAGCAGAGAATGGATCAGGTGGCAGAATATATGTGCAAGCAGCAAATGTATGTTTTGTTTTTTTGTTTTTTGGTGGTGGTGGGGGGGGGGGGGGGGTATATTGGTGTACAGTGGCCAGCCGAGGATGTCTTTATAAAGGCCATCCATGCAAGGTCCCTTTTCTCCTTTTATCTCAGACCGATCTGGCACTGAGATGTTTCAGCAGTCTTTCTTTTCAGAGCCATGCTGAAACTACTTTTGTGCTGGGATTACACCAGTCACATGATCTTGGCCCTATTCACTCTGGTGCTGAGAGATATAGAAACAGACTTCAGACACTCTCAGTGCAGATACGATGGAGAAAATGAAGGGAGTTATCTTGGTGAGGGGGATACCGTACAGAGTTGCTCAAGACATAGAGGGGGAATAGTGTTAGGCAAAGTTACATGGGGAAAAACTAGTGATCCATGGAGGGGAAATACTATGTGTTATGGTGAAGGAGTGGGGGGAGGGGGGACATCAGACGGGATTTCCAGGGTAGGGGGAAGGAAAATGATTTATGTTAGAGGATGAATATGGCAGGCTTTTATTTCCCAGCCACTTAATGCACTGCAGTGTGCTGACTGCTCTGGCATGGTGCCTGACTGTTGACAAATGAACACTTGTAAAAGCCTCTGCCTCAGCCTGGCCCTGAGTGTGGTTGATGGTCTAGTGGGTAAGACAGATACCTACTACCATGCAGTGTGGTTCATGGTCTAGAGGGTAAGACAGATACCTACTACACACTGCTTCCTGGGTTCAAATCCCAGCTATGGTATATAAGCATGCTTTTCAAAAAGTACAAATCCTTAATCATGCTACTTTTTCTATCGAATTGATCATAATGGTAGTATGGTTTATGCTAGGCCAGCTTTAGCATGTAGTGTGGGTCATGGTCTAGAAGTTAAGACAGATACCTACTACACACTGCGTCCTGGGTTCAAATCCCAGCTATGGTATATAAGCATGCTTTTCAAAAAGTACAAATCCTTAATCATGCAACTTTTTCTATCGAATTGATCATAATGGTAGTATGGTTTATGCTAGGCCTGCTTTAGCATGTAGTGTGGGTCATGGTCTAGAGGTTAAGACAGATACCTACTACACACTGCGTCCTGGGTTCAAATCCCAGCTATGGTATATAAGCATGCTTTTC
Organism: Hyperolius riggenbachi; assembly: GCF_040937935.1. Lineage (NCBI taxonomy): Eukaryota > Metazoa > Chordata > Amphibia > Anura > Hyperoliidae > Hyperolius > Hyperolius riggenbachi. The sequence goes on from NC_090656.1 coordinate 47,299,879, forward strand.
AAAAAGTACAAATCCTTAATCATGCTACTTTTTCTATCGAATTGATCATAATGGTAGTATGGTTTATGCTAGTCCAGCTTTAGCATGTAGTGTGGGTCATGGTCTAGAGGTTAAGACAGATACCTACTACACACTGTGTCCTGGGTTCAAATCCCAGCTATGGTATATAAGCTGTTTTGAAAATCTGCAATTCCCTACTGCATGATATAAGAGGATGGATGGATGGATGGATGGAGGAGGAGGAGGAACAATGTGTTTGCCTGAAAAATCCAGCATTCTGGATGTCCTGGATACGGATTGAGGCAATTGTACACACACCAGATTCTCAGCCGCGACCTCCCTGACCATCGGTCTAAGCTGAAAAAATGTGTGTATGGGCCTTTAGTCTGTAGAAGGAGCAGGCCCTAAAGGTAAATACACACGGCATACATTTGTTTGCAGCAGAAAGCTGTCTGCCACGGACTACATAGAGCCAACTCTCCACTGGATGCTACGCAGACAACTGTTGGTAGCACCTCTGCTGTCTGTAGAAAATTTGCGTTCACACAGCAGGACAGCAACAAACTACATGACAGTTTATGCGACAAAAGCCGCAATCGATTGAACAGTTTACTCACTCGGACAAGACCTTGTTTGCAGACTGTCGCTCAAAGCTTGAACTGTTGCGCAAACTGTCAGCGACGCGCATCAGACATTTGTACGCCATGTGTATGAGCCTAAAGTCTGATGCAGACAAAAAACATCATAGCCACTTTTAGGTCACATGACCTCAAAAGGTTAGTACACCCGTTAAATATGAGTAAGCTAAGGTTGGGGATCCTAGAAATCTACTAGGTTGGGAAGAAGGCGCATAGCTTGAAATCATTTTTAGGTTACAATAAAAACATTTAAGTCCTTTAATGTGTTAAGCATGCTGTTTAAATTTAAAGGTGAAAATCCCATTTAGGTTTTAAGTTGAAACACTCCTCAATGTGGAAAGGTTCAAATTTGTTGAACACTTATGAAAAGTATTGTACCTATTTCCACTTGTACACTAATAAAACAACAGGACCCATGGAGGGCCACCACTTAACTACTGTATTGAACTTGTGACATCAAGCAGAAAACTCTCATTAGCTAATCTATCCATAAAAAGAAAACTACACAAACAAGGTGTCCTCATTAAATAAGCTCCAGAGCCAAAACCTGCTATCGTTACTGTGAATTTGTAGTGCTGTCATCTATCTCTGCACGGCTTACTTGTATAATGCAGACACTGTGCCACTTTGTGGGATCAATCCCAGTAGAATTGGAATGTATCTTAGAAAAATGTTTTCTCTGCACAGAATCCGAAATGTTCATCTCTCTCTGACAGTGGAGTCAACACATCTCCATCCTTTCTGGAATCTGTTACATTTTTCGAGCTATAAATCTCTCTGCATCGGGTTATTTGAGGGCAGAATCACGCTGCTCTGGCGAGTTAAGGTTAACACAGTGACAGCTTGAGCTTTCTTACTGTAATTTATAACTCTGCAACAGAACCGGGGTTTTTATTCCCATCTATTAAAAAAAGGGGAACAGCACATCTGTTAAAGTTCTTGCACAATGGTTGGCTTTGCACCGAAACAGGAAACGTAACCCAATAGTCTCAGAACTTCAACAAACCTGACCCACTTTCAAATGTTAGAAACGAGGATTTTTTCCCCCTCTCCTTTATTAATTTTAGTTCGTTGTAACATCTGCTAAGCGCCTGCTGCCCCCTAACACTTGATATTCTTTCAACTCCCAAGCCTGCCAAAAACAATATTTGGTTCTATTAGAGGCTGCAGTCAGTGTGTGATAATACGACGTGGGCTCAGAGGCTCACAACTATTTTAGATGACTGCTTAAAGGACATCAAAGAGGGTTATGTATCAGCTAATGGATGGTTTCAGCAAAATGTCTATGAAGCTTGTGGATATTCCAGTAGGATGGTTTGGGTGGAAGATTAGAGGTTCCCGAGATGCCCACACAGAACCTATTAAAGAATTTAGCGAGTTTAGCGGTTGCCTTTTGAACTTCTCTTTCGGAACGCTAATATAAAGGAAGTGATGACAGTGATGACATATGCTCCTAGTCAACAAACATCTAAAATGGACTCAAGTAAATAAGAAATGTGTTGTTTTGTACTACCCATTCAATCTACTCCAAGTGCATCTACTGAACAACTGTAATCAATGCAAAGCACCAATCCAAACTAAAACAGGGGGGGGGGGGGGGACTTATACTTAAAGAACAAATTATGATTTGTTTAATATTGTTTGTGGTTGTATTATGTATAAATTTAAACATTCATGTGTACTTTCTAAAAGCGTATCAAGGTTGTAATGTAGAAAACACTTAACGTAAACTTCTGTTTAAGTGATTCAAGGACAGATGGATGCTAGGGATAGTAACTCTCACACTGGCCCATACATTATTTTACTTCTGAAACTCTTCTCTGCCCTCTTCAAAACAGCTGTTGCGATTTTTGCCCAAAGTGTTTCCATAGCTCAGTAACCACCCCCACCTGTGTTGCCATGACCCGCCCCCAGCTTAGCAGCCGCAGCCTAATGTATTTGATAATGACTTGGTGATCAATGGAATTACTACCTTACAGATCGCTAATCCAATTGATCACTTTTGCAAAACAATACCAGTATGCTGCCACATTTCAAGACAGTGAGCTACTTCTAATGAGACTGAAGGGTCACAGCTGGTGATCTGCTATCCTGTGAAGTGGATGGCACTGCGGAAATCATATTAGGTGGTCAAAGCACTTTTTTGAAACTGTAAAAAGCACAATTCGTCTGATCCTTTATAAATATGGAGATCTTAAAGTGGTGATCTGACACTTCAATAAAAAAAGGCAGGAACAAAGGACACGTAAAAGTCTGAAGAGACTAAAGATAACCAGAACCTGACAATGTATAAACTACTGTATATAAATGCATATCTAGAAGAGGTGGTCTCCTGACAGACAAGGATAACAGTTGGCAAGGATAACAAGCCCATCCTCATTTGGCTCAGAGAAGGATTTCAGAGTTGTTGCATACTAGTTACTCCATAATTACATATTGCTGCCTTGCACCAGTAGATCAGTTTGTTGAACTTTTTTTTTCCCCAAAATGTTTTCTTTACACATAGCAGGAAGGCCCATCCCCACTCCTTCAAAATAATATCTAAATAGAGCTTGTAAAAGAGTCAAATACAAGTGACTAAGATTCCCTTTTGGTGGCCAAGTCTCGCTGACAGTTGGACAATCAATGTGTGAAATTCATCACATGATCTAGCCATGCACACTAAGACACATCTTAGCCAGATACTGGTATATCCTAAGGGGGGCAATCGCAGTCTGGTTAATCTGATAGCCCCTAAACCCGAACTTACCTTCCAGACGAGCAATACTGTGATAGATCTGGTAGCTAAAAGTCGTTTTGAGCATGAGAAAATTTGCAATACACATTGTAAAAAAAAAGGCTGCAGATATTTGGAAATAATAATTATTTTTATTCTAAGTAGAGTAGATGAATGGTTTGCTCTTCTGCTAAATATTTTTTAAATATTATTGTGTATTACATATGCTTTCCCCCAAAAGCCGCAGCTTACCTGTGCTTCAAGTAAATGGTTCCTCTCTGAAATGCATTCTCCTCATATTCTCATGGTGAAACCAGTAGTAAGCCAGGAACACAAGCATTATGGAATTATCACTGTAGTGCTGAAATTCCACAGAAGTTGGGGACCAAACCAATGCAGAACAAAACCTCTTCTTACGCTATGCTAGGGATGATTCAATGCTATGGCCATAATTCTAAGTTGATGCAAACATTGTGCTATATGTATGCAGCTTGGAAATGGACCAGTCAAATGCAGAGGCTGCACACATACTGTATGCATAAAATTAGCATACAATGTGTAAATTTGCATCAACTCTGAATTATTAACATCTCATTAAGCATTCCTCTACTCTATGCAAAGCACAACAACATTTAAGCTGACAATGCCATACCTGTACAGCCCACGGAAGTGAGAGATGAGATGATTTGCTAGGAACAGTTTGATTGCTGGAAGAAGTTTTTACACAATACATATACTGTACATTTATTATTATACTGCAGGAATTCATATATTGGTACTTTGTGCTTCTACTACATTCAGTTCAAAATTAGCAGTGTTGCCAATGGTCCCTCTTTGATGAATGACACCACAGTTATCTAGGTAGGCCACCATCACTTCCAGGCTTGCAGTGTCAGAGCCTGCAGGTACCGAGCAATGCAAGCTGTATATTGGTCAGGAAGGATCTGAAATCATCCATCACAAGTCTACCTACCACAGGAAGCATTCTGCCATCCCAAAAGCACGGCCTACTTATAGGTCAAACATTCAAGTTTTAACAATTTTTAACACCAAAGCTCTGCAATAAAAGGAAAAGTCCAAAGGTCACCCTGCTCTTTTCACCACAAATCTCTTTCTTTGCGTAAACTCATATATGAAACAGTCATAGCCAAAGTACTGCAATGTTTTTCAATTGATCTTTTTTCCATGAGATGGTGAAAAGCCAGTTCCCATGGCCATACCCTATCACATTTCCTTTGTCTCCACTCTGCAGACAAAATGTATTGCACATCGTCAACTAATCATCACAGCAAGATCACTACTGCAGGGGAACTCAAAGCTGCACAATACTATGGGGGATTGTTGTAAGATTATGGCATCACTGTGCCATATAAAATCACTGAAACAAGCCTCACAGGTATCCAAGACTGATGAAAATATGAACATCTGGATTTCAAATCCACTTTGATCAGTAGCAAAAAACAATTCTCTGATATATGTGAATAATTCACTCACCATGGACTTTGTAAAGGGTCGAACCAAGGCAAACAGCAACGTATACCCCCACCAGCTCCGATGAAGAGAGGAGTACATCATATTTCCCGGATGCAACGCATTGGACGTCACCCCATACGGAGAGAGGCGGCGGTTCAGCTCCTTGGAGAACAGAATGTTGCACAGTTTGGAACGGTTGTATGCTAACATGGCCCAGTAGTCCTTCTTCAATGGAGAAAGCAGGTTGAGGTCAAGTTTCCCCGATGAATCTTTAATTTCTGTGAACCTAAGTTCAAAAAAATAAAATAAAATATGTTTCAGACATCCTGCCAAGGAAACTTTATTTTTAAAGGGATCGCCAATAACATTTACAGCGCAAGCCAAAAAGATGAAACTCGCACCTCTTACAATCTGTTTTTCAGCTACAGGAGGTGTTGATTTTTTTAAAGGCAACAGTGGAATACGTTTGTAACATAAAATAAGAGCTGAAGGGAAAAAAATCCTAGCTATAATACAAAGAGGAGTAGTGAATAAGATCTACTTGTGAATAAAGATTAAAAGGGCACTATGGCAAAACATTGTAAAATTTTAAATATGTGCAAACGTACATATGTACAAATAAGAAATACGTTTTTTCGAAGGAAAAATGAGCCGTAAATTATTTTTTTCCTATTTTGCTGTCACTACAGTAGGTAGTAGAAATCTGACAGAACCGGCTTTAGACTAGCCCATCTCTTCATGGGGGATTCTCATGGTTTTGTTTATTTTCAAAAGCACTTCATGAATGGCAGTTGCTCTGTCTAACTACAGTGTTTCCCCGAAAAAAAGACACCGTCTTATATTAATTTTTTGTTCCAAAAGATGTGCTAGGGCTTATTTTCATAGGATGTCTTATTTTGGTGGGGGGAAATACTGGTAGTTTTGCTATACAAAATGTATATACTGCATGCCATGCTGAAACACAAGCAGCATGCACAGAGCTTGTGGTTTGCAGATATTGGCTCTCACTTACAAGAAATTGATTCTGCTGATCTTGTGGGTAAGAGTCTATTTCTTTCAGGCAGAGTACTCTGTCAGGCTCCCCAGAGCTATGATAGGATAAGCTGTGTGTCCTGGGAAAAGGTGAAGAGGTGAAGTGCTGCTGATGCTTATCAGGACAGATCAGGAGGCTCCAACAAAAACACAAATAGCCTGACACACATGTACAGGATTGTAGAACTCACATTATTCTGCTGCTCTCCTGTATCCAGGCTTTGTATTCAGCGTGACTTGCTGGTGTCATGTGAGCTGCTGCTAGGGCTTACATTCAGGGGATATCTTATGTTTCAAGCAAGCTAGGAATTCCTGCTAGGGCTTATTCTCAGGGGGTGTCTTACTTTAGGGGAAGCACGGTACCAAAAAACTGTGTAGCGAGCAGGGAAGCTGGCCAGCATTATTGTTTAAATCCTTTTTAGGGAATATCTTTATAAAGAATAAAAGCCTTGCTGAGAATCCCCCATGAGGAGATGGGCTAGTCCAAAACCTGTTGGTTCTGTCAGATTTCTACTACCTACTGTAAGTGAAAGCAACATAGGAGAAAAGTAATGTATGGCTCATTTTACTCTGGAAAAACATACTTCTTATTTGTGTATTTTTTCACATATTTAAATTTTACAATTTTTCGCCAAAATGCCCCTTTAAGCTTTTCTTGGATGATGCAAATTTAAAAGGAAAATAATAATAGCTAAGCTAGCTAATAATAGCTTTCAGACAAGCATGACTATTGGAGCCATTAATAAATACTTAAACATAATAAATAATAATAATTTATAAACTGATGATATAATGTTACATTTAAACTTGGCTACACAATGCAGTATTTGCATAGTGAGGCGAAAAGATTTTGAATTCATCTCTCATGCCTGCTATAATTCCCAGGACAATCTTCAGTCCATTCAGGAAACACTGATTGCCTTGTATAATTACACTTTCAGCTACATTTTGGGAGCTGCCTCTGCCGACAATCTATCACGTGTCTACAGCGAACCTCCTTAATGTGTTGGGGAGAGATCCTGACTGGTGGATCGTCTCAGCTGACAGCAGACTAAGCCCATTGTTCTTCTACTTACCTTGCCCACTTCATAGCACTCTGTTGTGCATCATGCCCTGGGCCCTACTCCCCCCTTCATAGCAACAAAACGTGTCACAAGCCAAGTAAGAGGAATACGGTGGCTGACATCTTCATTTAGTAATAAGCAATTACTTGTGTGCTGATGCTCTGCCTCTGGTGTGACTCCATTGGCTGCATGCTTTTTGTAGGTGTGTGACTCAAAAACAAGTTAAGCCAAAAGTTCAGCCTAACAACCAGACTTTGCCTAGGACACAAAATAGGCCAAAACCACCCCTGTGGGCAGCAAACAATCGTTAATGGCAATCTCAGATCTGCACATGACCTTTTTTTGCCCTCTTCTAGAATCATCTCCTCGCATTCACATATACAAGATTTTGCACATGCTTCACACCCCTTCCACAACACATCCGTCACTCTCCAACTGTTCAAATGCTTCCTCAGAACTCACTTTTTCAGTCAAGCATGCGCTCTACAGTAGGCCATTTCCCTTTCGACCAAGCTGTGGTCCTACTAGATAACCTCAAATCACACTAGCTCTAGGTTATTGTTTAATACCTCACCCTTTGCCCCCCTCCCCCCATTCCTTTAAATTGTAAGCTCCCAAAGGCAGAGCTCTCACCTTTTTGTGTCTAGGAATTTGTTGCCCATTTTTGCATGTTACTTTTGTTACTGTAATTACCGATTCTGTATTTCGAACCAATTCTGCATTTTGTACCAATTTTGTATGTTGGTGTATACCACAGTCTGTATTATTATGTACCCCATGTTTGTTTCTTACTTTGTACAGCACCACGGAATACGTCGCTTTATAAATCAATAACAACAGAATAAGTCGGTAGGAGCGTCACTGACCATCTCTGTGTTGGCCTCAAGCAGGCTGAATTGTAGCCAAAGTAAACAGTACTATGTGCTTGAAAAGTTAATTACACTGTTATGTCAATACGATACAATGCACATATAAACATGAGACAGTTATGGAGAAAGGGGGGGGGGCTGGCATTGCTACTCCATAACAGTATATATAATAAAAAAGTATCAACTTGATTTCCTCTTTAAAACCGAGTTAAATTAAGTAATCAGAGCTTCATTTTAAACCATTTTAAGCACAGCAAAGTATAAGAATGCTAAACCTTTAAGCACACTAAGAAGCCTTGAACTTTAGAGGAAGGGCAACCCATGACCCCGTTCTTGCGGAAAACACACAGGCGCTGATGCCGTCATGATAACCTTGGTAACTTGCCATGAGCATCTTTGCATGTTTAAAAGATAAATGTAAACAGAGCTGGGATGAGTTTTGGCAGCCTGTTATGCTCTTAAGTATACCCATGGCATGGCTTAAACACAAATCAAAATAACTAGTTGATGTTTTGTAATTGAGTCAGACAGAATAATTAAACACCAGCTGTTTCTCCCTGCACTCACTTTTTTCCCCTTTCGCAGTGGAAGCAAAGCCATAAAAAGTGTCCTCAAGAAAACTTGTTGGTCAAGCTGGAAAGTGGGCAGCACATGAAGTGCCTTTTTCAGAAATATACATACAAATGTGTAATAGACATTATTAGAGCCAGCACTAACCACACTGAATATCAATGATTTTCATGGTCATGCTTATATTCCTCAAGTTACTTATTACAGATTAAATGTAAAGCTTTCTAAGCACCACATAAAGGTTATAGACTGAGGAGGTGCAGACATCCCTTGGGAGAACATTGATGGAGTTCACTGGCTGATTGCTACATTTCCTGCATGCACCTTCTGCATAATACTCAAAAATGCATCAAAAACACACATAATGGAAGTCAATGGGAACGCAATGTATTGCGTTTTGTATGCGTTTTTCATGCGTTAAAATAAAATGTGATGCATTGCTGCTTTCTCTTCCTAGTGATTTGAATAAAAATGCATTGAAAACGCATATGAGTTTTGTATATGCAAACCACAAACACGTAAAAATGTAGGCAAAATGCTATCAAAACGCATATGCGGAAAAAAACACAAACACACTAAAACCGCACACACAAGAAAAAACGCACATGACAAGAAACGTGATCTTTCACGCTCTGTTATGTGTGATCCCAGCCTAAAGGGAACCTAAACTAAAAGGGATATGGAGGCTGAAATATTTATAATATTTAGTTCCTTTTAAACAATACCAGTTGCCTGGCACTCTACTTATCTTTCATGCATCAGTAGTATCTGAACCACACATCTAAAACAAGCATTTGGCAAATCCAGTCAAACTTTTCTTAGATATCTGATCTGCATGCGTGTTCATTGTCTATGGCAAAAAGTAGAACAAGCATATGATCAGCAGGCCAGCCAGGCAATTTGCATGTATTAAAAGGAAATAAATATGGCAGCCTCCATATCCCTCTCACTTCAGATGACCTTTAACCACTTCAGCCTAACTGGACGAAAATTTTCGTCCAGTTAGGCTGCGCGCACTCCCGCGGGTCGAGCACGCTCCCGCGGGCCCCCCGTGCGCGCCCCCGCTGCTGGCCGTTAGCCCAGCGATCAATGAAAGGGATTATAAATCCCTTTCACTGATCGGACCCCCCCGGAGAAAAGCCGACAGCGTCTCTTCAGACGCTGCGGCTTTTCTGAGATCAAAAAGTTCTGTGTCTTCTTTCTTCTTCCTGGGAGCGAGCTCGATCACTCACAGGACTTTTTGACTGTGGCCATCTTTTGGCCAAATGGCAAACTACACCAAAAAACACATCGAATTGAATAAATACAATTTAAAACTTTTAAAATCCCCTGTTTCCCTCCCACACCAAAAAATACCCACAAACAAGTTTTAATAAAAAATTAAATAAAAAATTACACTAATAAAAAAAACAAAAAAATACAAATAGTTACCTAAGGGTCTGAACTTTTTAAATATTCATGTCAAAGGAGTATATCAATATGATTTATTAAATTATGGGCTTTTAAATAGTGATGGACGCAAATTGAAAAAATGCACCTTTATTTCCAAATTAAATATCGGCGCCATACATTGTGATAGGGACATAATTTAAATGGTGTAATAAGCGGGACAAATTGGTAAATAAAGTACATAGGTTTTAATTATGGTAGCATGTATTAATTTCAAACTATAATGGCCAAAAGCTGAGCAATAATTATTTGTTTCCATTTCTTTTTAAATATTCCTGTTAAAATGAATTTAGAATAAATTAATTCTCAGCAAAATGTATCACCTACAGAAAGCCTAATTGGTGGTGGAAAAAACAAGATATAGATCAATTCATTGTGATGAGTAGTGCTAAAGTTATTGCCAAATGAATGGGAGGTGAAAGTTGCTCAGATGTAAACAAATCTCAACCCTGTAGGCTGAAGTGGTTAATGATGGAGCCCAATATTTTTTCTTCTTGGCTATCCATTCAAGAAAGCCCTCCCCTCACTTAGTACAGTAACAACAAAAGCCCTCAGGGCATATTCACATGACGTATTACATGTGCACTCTAATGTGTGCAGCACTATGGGGTTGAAATAGCACTGCGCGTTAGGAAATAGCACTGCATGTTAGGAAATAGCCCTGCGCGTTAGGAAAAAGCACTGCGCCCTAGGAAATAGCACTGCGCGCTAGGAAATAGCACTGCGCGCTAGGAAATAGCACTGCGCGCTAGGAAATAGCACTGCGCGCTAGGAAATAGCACTGCGCGCTAGGAAATAGCACTGCGCGTTAGGAAATAGCACTGCGCGTTAGGAAATAGCACTGCGCGCTAGGAAATAGCACTGCGCGCTAGGAAATAGCACTGCGCGCTAGGAAATAGCACTGCGCGCTAGGAAATAGCACTGCGCGCTAGGAAATAGCACTGCGCGTTAGGAAATAGCACTGCACGTTAGGAAATAGCACTGCGTGTTAGGAAATAGCACTGCGTGTTAGGAAATAGCACTACATGTTAGGAAATAGCATTGTGTGTTAGGAAATAGCACTGTGTGTTAGGAAATAGCACTGTGTGTTAGGAAATAGCACTGTGTGTTAGGAAATAGCACTACATGTTAGGAAATAGCATTGTGTGTTAGGAAAAAGCACTGTGTGTTATGAAATAGCACTGCGTGTTAGGTAATAGCACTGTGTGTTAGGAAATAGCTGTAACGATCGGTGTCAGCACACAGAGAGATTCTGATTATTGGTGATCTGCAGTATCACCAAGAATACAAGTATAACTAACCTCTGGACACCTGATGAAGTGTAAGTGTTTGGTGCAACAGTATATGAGCCTGGATCACCTGAGGAGCAGGTGACCCTAGACCAGGGGTAGGGAACCTTGGCTCTCCAGCTGTGATAAAACTACAAATCCCAGCATGCATTTGCCTTTATTAATCATAAGTGTTGCTGTCAGACTCCTGCAATGCATTGTGGGACTTGTAGTTCCTTAACATCTGGAGAGCCAACGTTCCCTACCCCTGCCCTAGACCGTATAACGAGTATCCCCTAGTTAGGGTTAGAGATAACCAGAGAGCCAGTGATTCCCTGAACTGCTGGGAGACAGACTCTACTGCAGTCAAAGGACTCCTATGGGATAGAGTCCCTAACTGGATTGCAGAGAGGTCCCTATGAGGGACAGGGAGTCCCTGCAACTACTGGACACCCCACGGGGGGGGGGGGGGGGGGGTGTCACAGGTAGAAGGGTCGACCAGGCTGGGTCGGCAACACAGGAGCAGATAAGGTACAGAGACAGAAGGCTGATTCGGTAACCAGGGACAGGCAGGGTTGGCAACAGGTAATCAGATAATTGAAGGTACCGAATCAGAGAGCAGGGGAAGGGTCAAGAGAGCAATAGGTCATAACAGATATCAAGCAGAGGCCTAGTCTAGAGTGTGAGGTCCGTGGTCTCAACACTCAGGAACTGATCTAAAGAATAACACAGCAATGACACAATATCCCGAATCTTGGGTGTGAGGTCTGTGGTCTCTACACCCTGGAACTGGTCTAAAGAATAACACAGCAATGACACAGTATCCCTAATCTTGGATGTGAGGTCCGTGGTCTCTACACCCTGGAACTGCTCTAAAGAATAACACAGCAATGACACAGTATCCCTAATCTTGGGTGTGAGGTCCGTGGTCTCTACACCCTGGAACTGGTCTAAAGTATAACACAGTAATAACAGTAATCTGGCTAAGTGTGAATTCCCAGGTCCACCTGGTTCTAACACACTGAGGGATCTGACTATGGTCTGAGTGCTAACACACAAGCATTCGCAACGGCAGACAACCAGCAACTGACAAGCAAGAATTTTATATAGCAGAGCGCTCCTCAGCGCCGCCCAGTCCCATTCAGCCAATCACCTACTGCGCTGGGATCAGCTGATCGTCCTGATCAGCTGATCCTTCTCCTATTGGCATAAAGGGCCTGCCTGTTAGCGCGCGCGCGCGTAGCTCTCCATCTGTGTGCAATACTAGGCTCAGACAAACCAGACGCATGCTGCTGTGGAGAAACCGCCGGTCTGAACGCGGAACCAGCCGCCTCGCTGTCAGACCGCGCGGCAGTGTCTCCGCAATCCATTACAATAGCACTGGGTGTTAGGAAATAGCACTGCGTGTTAGGAAAAAGCACTGCGTGTTAGGAAATAGCATTGTGTGTTAGGAAGTAGCACTGTGTGTTAGGAAGTAGCACTGTGTGTTAGGAAACAGCCCTACATGTTAAGAAATAGCACTGTGTGTTAGGAAATAGCGCCGCGTGTTAGGAAATAGCGCCGCGTGTTAGGAAATAGCACCGCGCGTTAGCAAATAGCACCGCGCGTTAGCAAATAGCACCGCGCGTTAGCAAATAGCACCGCGCGTTAGCAAATAGCACTGCGCGTTAGGAAATAGCACTGCGCGTTAGGAAATAGCACTGCGCGTTAGGAAATAGCACTGCGCGTTAGGAAATAGCACTGCGCGTTAGGAAATAGCACTGCGCGTTAGGAAATAGCATTGCGTGTTAGGAAATAGCATTGTGTGTTAGGAAATAGCACTACATGTTAGGAAATAGCATTGTTTGTTAGGAAATAGTACTGTGTGTTAGGAAATAGCACTACATGTTAGGAAATAGCATTGTTTGTTAGGAAATAGTACTGTGTTTTAGGAAATAGCACTGCGTGTTATGAAATAGCACTGTGTGTTAGGAAATAGCACCGTTTAGTGAATCAACCCCAATCTGTGCATTTTTTTTTTTGTGACTGATCACGGCCAGTAACAGTGATCATTCTCCACTTATAGTAATTGGATGTGAGACTTGCATCCCTTCCCAGGCAGAAGTAGAACATAAGTCTCTCCACCGTAGTGGTTTTGCAGACTCCTACAGGTCCTTCTAATCTTGCGTGCGCACATGCTTTCGAGCATGCACACAGAAATCCATGCAAGCTCCCGATGACTCCCGAGGCAGCACTGATTGGTGCAAGGCACTGTGTGTTCCCTCAGCCAATGCCTGCCAGTTTTTTTGTGAATAACCGCTGTTACAGCCAATAAGAGTAATAATTCTTAGGCTGGTACCACACATGCTCCGTGGACAACAGCCGCGTTTTTTCCACAGAAATTTTTGCGCATGTGATGCATGTTTTAATGCACACTTCACCCACCACAGGCCTCCAGCACTTGCAGACAGTCTATGGTATATGCAGGCATTTGATCATGCATGCAAGGGTCCTTGGCCTTGATTCACTCAGTTTCCCTGTTAAAGCAGCGCAACTTAACCACTTCAGGACCACAGTCTTTTCGCCCCTTAAGGACCAGAGCCTTTTTCTCCATTCAGACCACTGCAGCTTTCACGGTTTAATGCTCGGTCATACAACCTACCACCTAAATGAATTTTACCTCCTTTTCTTGTCACTAATACAGCTTTCTTTTGATGCTATTTGATTGCTCCTGCGAGTTTTACTTTTTATTATATTCATCAAAAAAGACATGAATTTTGGCAAAAAAATGATTTTTTTAACTTTCTGTGCTGACATTTTTCAAATAAAGTAAAATTTCTGTATACATGCAGCGCGAAAAATGTGGACAAACATGTTTTTGATAAAAAAAACCCCATTCAGTGTATATTTATTGGTTTGGGTAAAAGTTATAGCGTTTACAAACTATGGTGCCAAAAGTGAATTTTCCCATTTTCAAGCATCTCTGACTTTTCTGCGCACCTGTCAGGTTTCATGAGGGGCTAAAATTCCAGGATAGTACAAATACCCCCCCAAATGACCCCATTTTGGAAAGAAGACATCCCAAAGTATTCAGTGAGAGGCATGGTGAGTTCATAGAAGATTTTATTTTTTGTCACAAGTTAGCGGAAAATGACACTTTCTGACAAAAAAAAGAAAAAAAAAAGTTTCCATTTCTTCTAACTTGCAACAAAAAAAAATGAAATCTGCCACAGACTCACTATGCTCCTCTCTGAATACCTTGAAGTGTCTACTTTCCAAAATGGGGTCATTTGTGGGGTGTGTTCACTGTCCTGGCATTTTGGGGGGTGCCTAATTGTAAGCACCCCTGTAAAGCCTAAAGATGCTCATTGGACTTTTGGCCCCTTAGCGCAGTTAGGCTGCAAAAAAGTGCCACACATGTGGTATTGCCGTACTCAGGAGAAGTAGTATAATGTGTTTTGGGGTGTATTTTTACACATACCCATGCTGGGTGGGAGAAATATCTCCATAAATGACAATTGTTTTATTTTTTTTACACACAATTGTCTATTTATAGAGATATTTCTGCCACTCAGCATGGGTATGTGGAAAAATACACCCCAAAACACATTATACTACTTCTCCTGAGTACGGCGATACCACATGTGTGGCACTTTTTTGCACCCTAACTGCGCTAAGGGGCCCAAAGTTCAATGAGTACCTTTAGGATTTCACAGGTCATTTTGAGAAATTTCGTTTCAAGACTACTCCTCGCGGTTTAGGGCCCCTAAAATGCCAGGACAGTATAGGAACCCCACAAATTACCCCATTTTAGAAAGAAGACACCCCAAGGTATTCCGTTAGGAGGATGGTGAGTTCATAGAAGATTTTTTTTTTTGTCACAAGTTAGCGGAAATTGATTTTAATTGTTTTTTTTCACAAAGTGTCATTTTCCGCTAACTTATGACAAAAAATAAAATCTTCTATGAACTCACCATACTCCTAACGGAATACCTTGGGGTGTCTTCTTTCTAAAATGGGGTCATTTGTGGGGTTCCTATACTGCCCTGGCATTTTAGGGGCCCTAAACCGTGAGGAGTAGTCTTGAAACCAAATGTCGCAAAATGACCTGTGAAATCCTAAAGGTACTCATTGGACTTTGGGCCTCTTAGCGCACTTAGGGTGCAAAAAAGTGCCACACATGTGGTACCGCCGTACTCAGGAGAAGTAGTATAATGTGTTTTGGGGTGTATTTTTACACATACCCATGCTGGGTGGGAGAAATATCTCTGTAAATGACAATTGTTTGATTTTTTTTTACACACAATTGTCCTTTTACAGAGAGATTTCTCCCACCCAGCATGGGTATGTGTAAAAATACACCCCAAAACACAATATACTATTTCTTCTGAGTACGGCGATACCACATGTGTGACACTTTTTTGCAACCTAGGTGCGCTAAGGGGCCTAACGTCCTATTCACAGGTCATTTTGAGGCCTTTGGATTCTAGACTACTGCTCACGGTTTAGGGCCCCTTAAATGCCAGGGCAGTATAGGAACCCCACAAGTGACCCCATTTTAGAAAGAAGACACCCCAAGGTATTCTGTTAGGAGTATGGTGAGTTCATAGAAGATTTTTTTTTTGTCACAAGTTAGCGGAAAATGACACTTTGTGAAAAAAAAAACAATACATATCAATTTCCGCTAACTTGTGACAAAAAATAAAATCTTCTATGAACTCATCATACACCTAACAGAATACCTTGGGGTGTCTTCTTTCTAAAATGGGGTCACTTGTGGGGTTCCTATACTGCCCTGGCATTTTACGGGCCCAAAACTGTGAGTAGTCTGGAAACCAAATTTCTCAAAATGACTGATCAGGGGTATAAGCATCTGCAAATTTTGATGACAGGTGGTCTATGAGGGGGCAAATTTTGTGGAACCGGTCATAAGCAGGGTGGCCTCTTAGATGACAGGATGTTTTGGGCCTGATCTGATGGATAGGAGTGCTAGGGGGTGACAGGAGGTGATTGATGGGTGTCTCAGGGGGCGGTTAGAGGGGAAAATAGATGCAATCAATGCACTGGGGAGGTGATCGGAAGGGGGTCTGAGGGGGACCTGAGGGTTTGGCCGAGTGATCAGGAGCCCACACGGGGCAAATTAGGGCCTGATCTGATGGGTAGGTGTGCTAGGGGGTGACAGGAGGTGATTGATGGGTGTCTCAAGGTGTGATTAGAGGGGGAAAATAGATGCAAGCAATGCACTAGCGAGGTGATCAGGGCTGGGGTCTGAGGACGTTCTGAGGTGTGGGCGGGTGATTGGGTGCCCGCAAGGGGCAGATTAGGGTCTAATCTGATGGGTAACCGTGACAGGTGGTGATAGGGGGTGATTGATGGGTAATTAGTGGGTGTTTAGAGGAGAGAAGAGATGTAAACACTGCACTTGGGAGGTGATCTGATGTCGGATCTGCGGGCGATCTATTGGTGTGGGTGGGTGATCAGATTGCCCGCAAGGGGCAGGTTAGGGGCTGATTGATGGGTGGCAGTGACAGGGGGTGATTGATGGGTGGCAGTGACAGGGGGTGATTGATAGGTGATTGACAGGTGATCAGTGGGTTATTACAGGGAATAACAGATGTAAATATTGCACTGGCGAATTGATAAAGGGGGGTCTGAGGGCAATCTGAGCGTGTGGGCGGGTGATTGGGTGCCCGCAAGGGGTAGATTAGGGTCTAATCTGATGGGTAACAGTGACAGGTGGTGATAGGGGGTAATTGATAGGTGATTGATGGGTAATTAGTGGGTGTTTAGAGGAGAGAATAGATGTAAACAATGGATTTGGGAGGTGATCTGATGTCGGATCTGCGGGCGATCTATTGGTGTGGGTGGGTGATCAGATTGCCCGCAAGGGGCAGGTTAGGGGCTGATTGATGGGTGGCAGTGACAGGGGGTGATTGATGGGTGGCAGTGACAGGGGGTGATTGATGGGTGGCAGTGACAGGAGATCAGTGGGTTATTACAGGGAATAAGAGATGTAAATATTGCACTGGCGAATTGATAAAGGGGGGTCTGAGGGCAATCTGAGCGTGTGGGCGGGTGATTGGGTGCCCGCAAGGGGTAGATTAGGGTCTAATTTGATGGGTAACAGTGACAGGTGGTGATTGATAGGTGATTGATGGGTAATTAGTGGGTGTTTAGAGGAGAGAATAGATGTAAACAAAGGATTTGGGAGGTGATCTGATGTCGGATCTGCGGGCGATCTATTGGTGTGGGTGGGTGATCAGATTGCCCGCAAGGGGCAGGTTAGGGGCTGATTGATGGGTGGCAGTGACAGGGGGTGATTGATGGGTGGCAGTGACAGGGGGTGATTGATAGGTGATTGACAGGTGATCAGTGGGTTATTACAGGGAATAACAGATGTAAATATTGCACTGGCGAATTGATAAAGGGGGGTCTGAGGGCAATCTGAGCGTGTGGGCAGGTGATTGGGTGCCCGCAAGGGGTAGATTAGGGTCTAATCTGATGGGTAACAGTAACAGGTGGTGATAGGGGGTGATTGATAGGTGATTGATGGGTAATTAGTGGGTGTTTAGAGGAGAGAATAGATGTAAACAATGGATTTGGGAGGTGATCTGATGTCGGATCTGCGGGTGATCTATTGGTGTGGGTGGGTGATCAGATTGCCCGCAAGGGGCAGGTTAGGGGCTGATTGATGGGTAGCAGAGACAGGGGGTGATTGACTGGTGATTGACGGGTGATTGACAGGTGATTGACAGGTGATCAGGGGGGATAGATGCATACAGTACACGGGGGGAGGGGTCTGGGGAGAATCTGAGGGGTGGGGGGTGATCAGGAGGGGGCAGTGGGCAGGGGGGGGGATAAAAAAAAAATAGCGTTGACAGATAGTGACAGGGAGTGATTGATGGGTGATTAGGGGGGTGACTGGGTGGGTCTGTGGGCGATCAGGGGGCAGGGGGGGGGAAATCAGTGTGCTTGGGTGCAGACTAGGGTGGCGGCAGCCTGCCCTGGTGGTCCCTCGAACACTGGGACCACCAGGGCAGGAGGCAGCCAGTATAATAGGCTTTGTATACATTACAAAGCCTATTGTACTATTTCCATGCGGCGATCCGGGTGCTAGTAACCCGCCGGCGCTTCCGAACGGCCGGCGGGTTACTACGAGCGGTGGGCGGAGCCAGTCCCCGGCGGCTGATCGCGTCACGAATGACGCGATCGCCGCATAGCCACCCACGCAGCCGCCCCCGCCGATGGGCGTATTGCGGTCGTTTGGGCCCGGACTTTGCCGCCGCCCATCGGCTGGGGGCGGTCCTCAAGTGGTTAAATTGAGCAGCGTGAGTTAACGAGTCTGAAGTCTCTTTTTTTAACCTTTTTTTTATATTTGATCCGGTTCAGCATCATAATCCAAGTAAGCATAGAAACAGCCCAGCAAAGTTCCTGGGCTCTGGAGCTTCTATTTCCGCATAGAGGCAAAGCTTTGCGCTGTAGCTCTGCCTCTACTTCAGTCAATCTCTGCGGATCGCCGCCTCTCCCCACCCCTCTCAGTCTTCTTTCACTGAGAGGGGCGGGGAGGAGGCGGAGATCTGCAGAGATTGATTGCGGAGAGGCAGAGCTACAGCCCAAAGCTCTGCCTCTCCAGGGCAGCATAATCGGTGACCTGCAAAGTCATAGAACTTTGCAGGTCTATTTCTATGCTTTATAACCCTCGTTTTGCTGTGGGAATGCGGAAAATTTACCTGGATTATGATGCTGAACAGAAATAAATAAAAAATTGTAAAAAACAAGACTTTAGAGTCTCTTTAAAAATCCTGTGCGCATACTATGCTCTGTAGTGCTGCGTAGGGTGTACTGCCAGGGGCGTAGCAATAGAGGTTGCAGAAATTGCGACTGCATCGGGGCCCGAAGGGACCTCTCCTAACTGCACTATTTGCTCTCTATTGGTTCTGTGCTCATAATAATCACTTCTACAGATACTTTGAATAATGGTAATCATTACACTGTTCCCCATCCCCTTCTTGCACCTCTGACACTGTCGACAGGTTTTGGTGCGCCGTATCAATTGTTATGTATAGAGTGCTTGGGGGGCCCCATTGTAAAACTTGCATTGGGGCCCACAGCTCCTTAGCTATGCCACTGTACACTGCTAACTTACGCCTGTACTTTATAAGTACCGGCCAATCCCACCCTGAGACCTGTCAGGCCCAGTGTCTTTGTAGGTCATGATCCCTGACCTTTGATTGGCCTAGTAGGCTGCCTGTCATGAATCATGGCCCTTGTGCGCATGCACACATGTTCATTTGCTGCATTGGGAGCATTAAAGCTTGCATATTAATTGTAGGGGTGCAGAAAAATTGCATAGCCAATTGCAGTGCCATGCAATTTTCTCACGTTTTAGCAATTTAAAATTTTCCCTGTTGGAAATTGCAACTGCACATGTGCCTTGCATCCTGTCCAAATACGCCTTAAAGCCAATGGGTACCAGTTTAAAAATTAAAAAGTCAGATACTCACCTAAGGAGAGGGAAGGCTCGGTCCTAATGAGCCTTCCCTCTCCTCTCCCGGTGCCCTCGGTGCTGCGCTGGCTCCCCCGTACGCGTCCGCCGCCGCAGGGACTTCGGAGGTATTCGGGAGCACTAGGGCTCCAGAAGATGGGCCGCTCCATACTACGCACAATTACAAATCGGAATTGCATGTAGTGTGCAAGAGGCCCGATAGAGTGCACAAAGTAAGTACAGGAAATTGCAGCAATGCCGACTTCGAGTTTCAGTGTGAAATGACCCTATTTGTACAATGTAGCAAAATCACCCGATCCAACTGTTTGTATGCTTTGCCAAAGAGTGGTAAGAAGAAAAGGACAAGAAACAGAAAGGGCTTGATTCACAAAGCGGTGAAAACTGTTAGCACACTGGTGAAAAGCCCCTTATCACGCCTAAACTCAGTTTAGGCGTGATAAGTTTAGGCATGATAAGTTTAGGCGTGATAAGTTTAGGCATGATAACTATAGCACCAACTGGGTTAGCACCGCAGTGCACAGCTGATCAAAAGTTTTGCGCTAGCAAAGTCTGGTGCGTGAAACGTCGCAAAGAGTTTAATGGGGCTGCTTTGCGCGCAGGACTTTGTGATCTAAACTTCTCAACTTATCATGCCTAAACTTATCACGCCTAAACTTATCAGGCCTAAACTTATCACGCCTAAACTTATCACGCCTAACCTTATCACGCCTAAACTGAGTTTAGGCATGATAAAATGGTTATCACGCCTAAAGTCTTTAACTGGGTTATCACCGCTTTGTGAATCGAGCCCAAAAGTGTGATAAAACAAAATGACACCACTGAAATAACAATATTAGTACTAATATTCATATGTAATTCTACCATAACAGTGGCAGTAATATTAATATTCAATGCTAGTGCTAAGAAATAGGTTTGCCGTAAACTTTGGCTGCTCTTACTACGTCGTAAAAAGGTTTTATAAATCTTTAGTTATTCCAAAGGCCCAGATAGAAGTGTGCACCTACATATAACAGGGTGGAAGAGGGATGATGTGGCTTCGTAGTGGAGGCAGAAGGTTGCGAGGCGAGACAAGCAGCTGACAATTCAGCCTAATCTCCCATTAAATAACAGCTCATTTATAGCCTATCCCCTGGTGCCCTCCACATCTGGCAAGTCAGGGAGTTGGCAGATTTATTTTCCAGAGCCCGCGCTGGATGGCCCACAGTAGCCCCCATTGCTTAATAACTACAAACCGATCTGCTTTCGCTGAACCCGATGTGATTTGCAATGATAAGGCAATGCAGATTTAGTTACTGCCTAATTAGGAGATGCTCTGTATTTCGGGACTGGGAGGGATTATGGCTCGCACTCTGCGCTGCCTCTTTTCATTTCAGCTACCATAAATTTTCAATGCTCTATGTAAATCAATCTGCAGTGTGTCAGTTAGACTATAAGCCCCTGTGTTTGGAAGTGATAAAGGCTTGAGCCTGACCCTTGGCTGGTCTCACTGCTCTGACTCCCAAGGGTTACATTTATGGATGCGTGATTAAAAAATAAGCTCTGTGCTGGGTCATTTAAACATTTTAGGAATAAGTATTGGATTTTCCCCCTTTTCTGCCTTGTTGCGAGGCCTCCATCCCCAGCCACGTTATGCAGTACACTAATGTCCTTAAAGTGAGAAAGGCAGGTTAACTCTTCTCTTCCTGATGCAGAATTACCACCAAAAGCGGTTTCAGTCAAAAAGAGAAGGGACAGTCTAGAGGCAGCAAGAGAAAATGCTCTGAGCTGCCTGTGGCTACTAGTGACTAGAGCAAGAACAATGCAGAGATGCACAATACACATTCCCCCATTGTTGCATTGGTAAGGTCAGAGTATGCAGTACACACCAGATAAAGGACAACCAAAGGGAAAGGTATATGGAGGCTGCCATACTTAATTCCTTTTAAAGTGGGGTAAAACTCCGACATAACATTCAATAAAAATATGTTTTCCTACTTTGCATTACCCATACAGTTATCATATTTGCTTTTGTGCACAAGTAATATTGTCTCTCTACAAATTCCCAAAGTACAGTTTAACTGCTCTGAAAGCTGCCTTTGCATTTTATTGCATAGCTGCTGTATTTATATATTAACCTGCCTGGCGTTCTATTAAGATCGCCAGGCAGGCTGCGGGAGGGGTTTTTTTTAATAAAAAAAAAAAAACTATTTCATGCAGCCAACTGAAAGTTGGCTGCATGAAAGCCCACTAGAGGGCGCTCCGGAGGCGTTCTTCCGATCGCCTCCGGCGCCCAGAATAAACAAGGAAGGCCGCAATGAGCGGCCTTCCTTGTTTTGCTTACATCGTCGCCATAGCGACGAGCGGAGTGACGTCATCGACGTCAGCCGACGTCCTGACGTCAGCCGCCACCGATCCAGCCCTTAGCGCTGGCCGGAACTTTTTGTTCCGGCTACGCTGGGCTCAGGCGGCTGGGGGGACCCTCTTTCGCAGAGCGGCGGCGATCAGGCAGCACACGCGGCTGGCAAAGTGCCGGCTGCGTGTGCTGCTTTTTATTTGAGCCAAATCGGCCCAGCAGGGCCTGAGCGGCAGGCTCCGGCGGTACTGGACGAGCTGAGCTTGTCCAGACCGCCCAGCAGGTTAAAGGACCTCCGAGGTGAAAATAAACTGATGAGAAAAACAATTGCATCTATCCTCATCCTCCTGAAAATCACTTATTTAGATTTCCCACAATTTTTATTTTATATTTAAATCTAGTTTTTACTGTTTCATTGTCCCTGCTCAATGACACCGTCACTGAAGTATGTTAGAACTCAAATCTATGATTTTTTTTACCCTTTTTAACGCTTTCCTGCTCTCAGATGCCATATACTGACAGGAAAGTGTTTTATGGCTGTAATTACTAATCAGTGACGGATATGCTATAGTCTGACCCAGTCCGACCCGTCCCAACCGGGACAGAAACTATCACTTGCATATCTGATTTTTACCTCTTTCAGGTAGAGAAAGAAAAAAAAAAAGAAACACAGCCTAGTTTTTTGTGTGCTTGGCACTGTACATCCACATGTCTATCTCATCATGTCACCTCGGTTGTCCTTTAAAATCTTTCTAGTGATCACTTCTCAGTTCTTTCTGCTTCTCAGCTCAGTACAGTCTAGTTTCGGCTAATGTCTATCTGATAAAGGAATGTAAAAAAGATAAAGTTACCACCTCTTTGGATATGGCCAGAAGCTGTGCACTGAAGCAAGGAGCTTTCCACTGAAGAACAAAGGGTTGTTTAACTGTTTGAATACTGTTCTGCTACAAAAAATGTGGTAGCATATTTTATGCTATAAATAATCTTTGAAAGCAAAGAGGAAATACTGAGTTTCATACCACTTTAAGCAATATCAGTCACCTGGCTATCCTGCCGATCCTCTGCCTCTAATACTTTTAGCCATAGACCCTGAATAAGCATGCAGCAGGTGTTTCTGACATTATTGTCAGATCTGACTGGATAAGCTGCATGCTTGTTTCTGGTGTTAATTCAGCTTTAAGTTGGCAACTGTGGTTCCCATGATGCATCACTCCCAAACATGCAAATCATCTCTTCATGCCTCTGAAGCAAGGCTCACATCTAGATGATTTGCATATTTGGGAGTGATGCATCATGGGAAACCACAGTTGCTCACTTAAAGCTGAATTATTGCAAATACCTTTTCAAAATGTGGACAGGGATGCCCATCAACTGCTTCTTAGCAATCGGCTATACTGGATAACCATTCCTGATCCATAACGATATTTCCAGTTCACTCCTGCTTATTTTACCCCATCCCCACTCCATAAAGCTCAAGACACTGATTAGCAGATAACCAAGCAGCCCCCCCCCCCCCTCAAAACCTTTCCTCTCCCTGATTCACATTCTGAAATGTATCACTGATGGGGACATCTTTAGTTCTGCCAGGTGATCTGTACGGAATGTTCATTACTGAGAGTTCTATGCACAGAGGGAGATATTGATTGCTTGGCAGTTGGAATAAAGCCATTATTTCAATGCAACGAGGTTCACAGACAGCAAACTGTCAGGACCATGGTCATGACATCACACTGTAGGAGGGGTTTCACCAACAATATCAGCCATACAGACCCGCCCTTGTGATCTTTTTGAGAAAAGGTAAAGATTTCTCATGGGAAAGGGGTATCGTCTAGTGATTGGAATGAAGTTCAATCCTTGCTTAAAGTTCCTCTCTAAACAAGCCCTGGAAAATTAAGGAGGCATAGAGGAGTATTTTAATTAGATGTACTTTGAAGGGCAGCTATAGGGCGCTGCTGCCTATAGTAAATAGTAACAGAAGGCTATTTAATATTTCCCTCAATACCCCTACACATGGCTGCATTATAATGTTCACTGGAATGCAACCTGACAGCTAAATAAATGCACGATTTGAGAAAATTCACATTTACATCTGTACTGGCACCTTTCACGCGACTTTCCAAAGCGTTCATTAATATGGATTGCCATTTCAAATAAAGACCAGTAGTAATGTATTTACAGAACTGCTTCAAAATGACTACAGTGCGGGATGCAATCCAATGTGTTTGGAAAATGATGGGTTTCAATAATAATGTTATTGTCACATTACAGATCTCCATGAATGGAGAAGGAAATTAGGTCTGCGTTGTTTCACGGATATTAAAAGGAAAAAAAAACATGGGCAGACTAGATTAGGGAAAACTAACCCATTTTGCAGACCACCCAACCTTAGAGAGGGAGAAATGAATAATGCAGTCGGTAATGAACAGACCCAGTCTCCAGCTCCTTAAGTAGACTATTTACAATTTAGTATATCTTCCCATTCTTCTTGCTTAGATCCTGAAGTTGTTGAATGACAAATCAATAAGGGTCGTGGCATTCAGATAGAATCAATTATTATTCCATCTCAGAGACCACTCAATGGGCAGCTTAAACTGCAACACAGAGGGAGGCTTGTTTCATGATTAATAGTGGTTTACATAAATACACAGGACACGGAGGGGGAAAAAAGCCTGCTGGAGTATTTAATTTTAAATAAGAACAATACCTCTTATTCCACATGAATATATTACAAGGCCTATTGCATTAGATTGGCCATAGCTGGAGAGAGCACTGTGCAGCGATATGGAGGCCACATCACCAAGGCCTGCCTACATCTTCTTGAAGGATCTAAATTGTCATTCATATGTCCAGTTGTTGCAGGTTAAGAACTGGTACTGCATCCATCAACCATAGCTTATATTTATAGATGGGCAGTTTTATTAATCTGAAATGTAACTGTAAACATGGCCCATATGGAGTTGATATTTCTAGCAGAGTTAGTTTGACTGAATGAAGTTGATGATCTTTTGAACCCCCCTAGAGTTTACAGAGTATATAGTCGAAATGATAACAGCCCCAGAGATTTCGGTGCAGTTTGCGCCGCCATAGGTCGTAATAGGAACTACGGCTTTAGCGGCGCTTAGACAGTAACTTGGGTACCGTCAAAGGACAGAGCCCAAATTACTAGAAAAACAGCGTAATTCCGGCCGCCAGCAAAAGCGGGCAGCAAGATTACATATTTCCCCACTATCTACGGTGACCTGGAGGGGGAACAGTAATCAACACTGCCGGGACATGAGCCGAAGCAGGGTGCTTTGTTTTTTGGCTTTACCGTGCATCCAAATTTCACGGCGGCTTAATCATATGTACGCAGTCTTGTCACTAACTGTTCCTCAGAGGGGCTAACAATTAACCACTTAGCAACTTCTGCCACGCTTTTCTACGTCCTTGTTTATAAACACCTGTAAACACATGTAAACATTTGGTTCTGTTTTCTATTTTTAGAAAACAGAGTTACTATAGCACCATCTCATGGTCAAAAAGTAAAACCATTTTCAAATACACCATTATGCACTTTACTATAGAAAAATTAAATGCATTTTCATTATGATTTTAACTCCTTCACCCCTAACCCAAAATAAAATATCGCCATACATTGTACTAGGGACAACATTTAAACACTGTAATAAGTGGGACAAATAAAATGTGTGTTTATCTACAATATCACATTTTATTTTTAAACTACAATGGCTGAAAACTGAGAAATGATGATTTTTTTCATTTTTTTCTTCTTCTTCCCTGTCAAATTCATATAAAATAATATAATTCTTAGCATAAACTACTGCCCAAAGAAAGCCTAGTTTGTCCCACAAAAAATAATATATAGATCATTTCAGGGTTTTAATTAGCGATAAAGTTATTACCGAATGAATGGGAAGAGCTTTTGAAGGGGAAAAACCTGTGGTAGAGAAGTGGTTAAATTCTCACCATAGTCATTTGTCGATCGTATAGTCTAAGGCCAATTTAGGGGAAAGCCTGTTAACTTCAAACTGTTTTATGGTATGTGAGAGGATAACAGAGTGCCCAGGAAACCCACACAGACATGGGGAAAATATACAAACTCCATGCAGATTGTGACTTGACCCAGATAAATTCAAACAGAGGACCCAGCACTGCGAGGGACAAAAAGCTATCCTCTACACCACCATGATCCAATAAACATCTGATAAAAGTTTTCAGGTACTTCTGTGATGGAAGAGGTAATGTGTGGAGCAGCACTGAGGGGCGAGTACCTTTGTGATTCCCGGAGCAGTACAATGCCAGCACAGGCTACGGTTCATCCATTCTCATGTAGGGTTCTGATGAAATTGTAAATAGTAAGGTGGAAGCTCGATCCCTACTCCATGATCCTCTATTGGGTAGTAACTGACCACGTATGAGTTCAGGTCCCACGAATGGCTACAAATGACACTAAACACTTTTCAGCTCTAAATG
The DNA here is from genome assembly GCF_040937935.1 of Hyperolius riggenbachi. Taxonomy (NCBI): domain Eukaryota; kingdom Metazoa; phylum Chordata; class Amphibia; order Anura; family Hyperoliidae; genus Hyperolius; species Hyperolius riggenbachi. Next base: position 47,326,248 of record NC_090656.1, read on the forward strand.
TAAAGTGTGTAGAGGTGTAACCGCCCCCCTAAACATCACTATAGCAGTCCATTGAGACTGATCACATTTAAAGGAAATCTGTGTCAAGAGAGATATGGAGGCTGGCTCATTTATTTCCTTTTAAACAATACCAGTTGCCTGGCTGATGTCTTTGGCTGCAGTAGTGTCTGAATCACACACAGCTTCTAAGAAAATGCTAAAGACAATCTAACCTGCTGAGTTTACATAAGAAATGGCATTTAGAAAAGAACAACATGAGAAGTAAATCCAGCTGTATGCATCCAGCATAGAGATTGTCTATGAGATTATAATAATTCCTGCATGCATGCAAATGAATGGGCCAATCAGAAGCATTTCCTGCTGAATTGAATTGGTCCATTTCCACAATTTGCATTATAACTGGAATTATAAGCATCGCATTGACCACCTGTAATCCTGAGCAGATGTACACAGCCTGTGGGAATAACTCCAGGGAAATCCAGGTCACTCTTGGTTACTGCAAAACGTACTCTTTATTGTTCCCCAATAGTAGATAAGTGATCAAACAGCTAAGTAACCCCCCAATTCACTGTGAAATCATAGGCAAATGCAGGGGGGGTTTACAGATGCCCAGAATCCCCCCCCCCCCCCAGACCAGGGTCGGTGCAGTGTCTGGGGACAGGCGCAAGTACAGACCTCAGAATATGTGCAGGTATCCTGTAGCTCACAGCACTGACCCCTTTCTTTCCCTGCCACAGTTGACTATGGATGGAGCAGCAGTGTGTGTACAGAGCATAGAGCAGCAGCGTGTGTACAGAGCATGGAGCAGCAGCGTGTGTACAGAGCATGGAGCAGCAGCGTGTGTACAGAGCATGGAGCAGCAGCGTGTGTACAGAGCATGAAGCAGCAGCGTGTGTACAGAGCATGGAGCAGCAGCGTGTGTACAGAGCATGGAGCAGCAGCGTGTGTACAGAGCATGGAGCAGCATCGTGTGTACAGAGCATGGAGCAGCAGCGTGTGTACAGAGCATGGAGCAGCAGCGTGTGTACAGAGCATGGAGCAGCAGCGTGTGTACAGAGCATGGAGCAGCAGCGTGTGTACAGAGCATGGAGCAGCAGCGTGTGTACAGAGCATGGAGCAGCAGCGTGTGTACAGAGCATGGAGCAGCAGCGTGTGTACAGAGCATGGAGCAGCAGCGTGTGTACAGAGCATGGAGCAGCAGCGTGTGTGCAGAGCATGGAGCAGCAGCGTGTGTACAGAGCATGGAGCAGCAGTGTGTACAGAGCATGGAGCAGCAGTGTGTACAGAGCATGGTTCAGCAGTGTGAATAGTGCATGGAGCAGCAGCGTGCGTACAGAGCATGGAGCAGCAGCGTGCATACAGAGCATGGAGCAGCAGCGTGCGTACAGAGCATGGAGCAGCAGCGTGTGTACAGAGCATGGAGCAGCAGCGTGTGTACAGAGCATGGAGCAGCAGCGTGTGTACAGAGCATGGAGCATCAGTGTGTGTACAGAGCATGGAGCAGCAGCGTGTGTACAGAGCATGGAGCAGCAGCGTGTGTACAGAGCATGGAGCAGCAGCGTGTGTACAGAGCATGGAGCAGCAGCGTGTGTACAGAGCATGGAGCAGCAGCGTGTGTACAGAGCATGGAGCAGCAGCGTGTGTACAGAGCATGGAGCAGCAGCGTGTGTACAGCACATGGAACAGCAGCGTGTGTACAGAGCATGGAGCAGCAGCGTGTGTACAGTGAATGGAGCAGCAGTGTGTGTTCAGAGCATGGAGCAGCTCTGGGGACCTTAACAGTTAGGTATAAGCACAGCCCTGTGCTCCTGGTGGGTGAATGCTTCACTTTCACCTTCATTTCCAATGTCAGCTGTCCTCATTATTATCTGTATCCAAATTGTTTCTGATCTATCCCATTGTTCAGGAGCAGATCAACAGTTAGGAAATGTCAGATCCAGTCGGACAGAAAATTGCATTATGTGTACCCAGCATGATGTCCTACCATATTATTATACTGTATTGTGTGTGGCTGAGGGAGACCTTTCAGAAATCCCCCTTTGAAAATCCTGGGTTTGCCCCTGGAAATGGTAATTCATCCTAAACCCCTCCTCCCTGTCCCTTGCCCGGAGCCTCGCTGATAAGTCCTGAACAGGGATGCTCTCACGAGTAATAACTAGTGTGTAAACACTCCAATTTGTTATTTAAATGAGCATTAATTAGCTCAGGTGTGCGGCAGAGACAAAGGGTTAGTTACCCATAATTTTGCTTCCTCCCTGCACTCCAAAAAGCTTGCAAACATCTTATTAGACGCGTTGCAAGCCTCACTTCGGGCACTTCCTCCTTCAAGCCAGAAGGAGGAAGTGAGTGGTGATGAGGCTTGCAACGCATTTCAATAGGAAGTGTGCAAGCTATTTGGAGCGCATGGAGGATGCAGAATTATGGGTAACTAACCCTTTATGTCCCCGCCACACACCTGAGCTAATTAATACATTTCAATCACAAATTTGAGTGTTTACACACACATTATTACTCGTGATAGCATCCCTAGTCCTGAACTCTGAGGCCATCCCCACCTGTGTTGCCATGGCCTGCCCCCAGCTTGGCAGTCACCTATCAGGCTTCTTGAGAGTTTCAAGCAAAAACTACCCTGGTATAACTGCCTCGTAGGACCGTGGTTGGTCTCTAATCAATATTACAGTAAATCACTAACCTGTGTGACTCCGATGACACAACCACCACTCTGGATGGGACAGATTGGCGTAATAGGTCTTGCAGGAGAGAGACTAGATAAAAATGGCCAAGGTGATTGGCTTGAAAAGTCATTTCCAGATTATCTTCCGTCATCTGCCAGGGAGGCCCGAAAACAGCAGCGTTGCAGATTATCACGTGGAGGGGCCTGTGACAAGACAAAGAGACACATCATATAACACTTTATAGCAATTCTTTACTCAATGCATTTTCATGTAACCGACATGCGCAGCACAGTGTGCTGCTTCTTATACTTATTTCCCATCACTAAATTCTGATGCCTGCTTGGGGGCTGCCATCTTGTAGGTGATATCTGCACTATGCAAAGAATAAGGAGAAGCTACAGGAGTACTCAGCCAGCTATGTACAATTACCCTTACCTGTTATCTGAAACAATCACAAGTCACAACAGTGTGTTTTTAATAATGGCCTTGTCTTGTATCAGGGAGGCATCAGCCATAGTGCATATACATTTAAAACCATGCGCTCTGCATAATAAAATTAATAATGAACCTTCCCCATTAATCTTTTCTTCCTAATTTTTACAATTATATATACTTCTATTATTTTTTCCGTTCAAAGTGAAAAGTACACACTGTAGCAAAAAACCCACCTTTATTTCAGAAACAAATATCATCACCATTGATTGCGACAGGAGCATTATTTAAGTTGTGTGATAAACAGGAGAATAGTAGATAGAAAGTGTTTTATTATCTACAGTAGTGCTTTTAATTTTTTAAACTGGAATTGGTAAAAGTTAACTAAAACCACTGAAAAAGAGAGGATTTGGGGGGCCTACAGGCTCTGGGGCCCTGGACAATTGCCCAGGTTGCCCAAATGGAAGTGCTGGCCCTGCCTTCTATAGACTCAGTCAGTAAGATGTTAAAGAGGAGCTGTCAGCCATACTATCTCAGAACCCCCCCCCCCCCCCCAACAAATATAAGTAGATAAATACTTGCCATACTTACATAACATATGTATTGCACTGTCCATGTTTTGATTTTAGTGATTTTTCTACAGTAAAATAAAAAAAAATCCTTCTCAGCATTTCCCATTTTAGCTGTGGCTATTTTGAAGCCAATCCTGATGCCATTTCCTCCCTTACTCTCCTCTGCCTGATTTGGCCGCCCTTCACTATAGAAAGTGCATTGTCTCAGCATGAGACATTTTGGCCAATCAGAGAGGAACAGAGGTGTGGGAGGGGAAAACCGGAGGGAAAGAGGCTTCAGCCAATCAGGCTGCATTAGTTAAGTCTGAGTGGACATAGAGAAGCAAAAAAGGACAACCCAACATGCCCTGCAACTTCCTTTTTGTGTACCAAATTTTGTGTGTACCAAATAAGCGTCAGGTAAACTGGGGAATGATTATTTATCAGCAAGAAAAGTAATAGTGATTTTAACTTTTGGATTGCCTGGTTAGCATCCCTATTACTTGTTTAACAGATACAAATAAAGAATTGATTTTTGATTTTATGCCCGACAGTTACACTTTAACAATTCCTTGTTGATGATAACTTTGTGCAGATTTATACGCCTCACAAATGGACCAATCAAATGCAGGAGCAAACAAATGACAGCCTATAAACTCCATGCAGATGGGGACTGAACCCAGGACTCGAGTGCTGCAAGGCAAGACTGCTAATCACTGCGCCCCCATGCTACCCACTAGAGGATATGCATACACATGTGATTATTCTTCCATAGAGTTCTGATATACCTGTAAAGGCATCAAGCTTCCCATGAAGAGATGGCAGGCTATTCCTAGCAGTGGGACAGCGATGCCTAACGTACGCAGACATTCTTGCTCATGGAGCGGATGATTTAACACAATTGTCATGACAAAGTGACTGGAGAGATGTGAACAGCTCCTGGTCACTTGTCAAATGACCCCGGCTCTTCTCTCTCGATAAAAGTCTGCAGAAATTAAATGGGAGCACCTGAAGTGTATCCCCTCGCTCCCTTGAGCAGCTGTCGCCTCCACTCTCCCCCCCATCTCCTGCCTTGACTTTCTCAGCTCGGTTTATCAGAAGGAATACAAGGAAAGCGAGAGGAATGGGAAGGTTCACTACCTGCATGGTGAAGACAGGTCCCTTGCTAAAACAAACAAGTCAGAACATAATTCTTCAAACACTATCTGTTCGTGTTATCCTAAAGTGACCTCTTCACAACCCTATCAGAAATCTCACCTGAATTATTTCAAGAGCTGGAACTTCAACCTGACCCTCAGTGCTGGAGAGACATGGGCTGAATTTTAAATCCAATGTTGACAACAAGCTGTGAATTCACTTTAGATTTTAGCCGTTATATTGTACATGGTTGTTTAGGGACTCTTAAAGAGACACTGAAGCGGAAAAAAAATGATGTAATGAATTGGTTGTGTACTATGAATAATTACTAGAAGATTAGCAGCAAAGAAAATATTCTCATACTTTTATTTTCAGGTATATAGTGTTTTTTCTAACATTGCATCATTCTCTAATATGTGCAGTTTACACAACACTCAGCATTCAAAATGAGTCTTTCAGAGCAGACTGTGAAGTAATGACCTCCTCTCTAGCAGAGGAAAAGTAAATAGTCCAGGAACAGTTGAGATAATAAAAGTCAGATAACAGCCCTCTCCACGCAGGGCCGAGCCTGGGCGGGTGCTGCGGGTGCAAAGCACCCAGGCGCCGCCCGGCCGCCGCTCTCCCCCTGTGGCCGAAGCTTGCTCGCTCCCTCTAGCCGCCACGTCAGACCTCGATCAGGTGGGCGGGTGCTAGGACCTAGCACGCCGCACTGATATGCGGAAGTGACATCACTTCCGCATATAGAGCGGGTGCGTCCAGCGCCCTCTCACTGGTCGGGTCGCCCGCTGATTGAGGTCTGAAGCTGCGGAAAGGTGAGGGGGGAGCGGCGGCGGCTAGAGGGGAGCGGAGCGCAGCGCTCCTGTCACTAACTACCTAAACAGGGACCCTATACCCCCTGGCTACCTAGACTGGGCACATATACCCCCCTGGCTACCTAGACTGGGCACATATACCCCCCTGGCTACCTAGACTGGGCACATATACCCCCCTGGCTACCTAGACTGGGCACATATACCCCCTGGCTACCTAGACTGGGCACATATACCCCCTGGCTACCTAGACTGGGCACATATACCCCCCTGGCTACCTAGACTGGGCACATATACTCCCTGGCTACCTAGACTGGGCACATATACCCCCTGGCTACCTAAACTGGGCACATATACCCCCTGGCTACCTAGACTGGGCACATATACCCCCTGGCTACCTAGACTGGGCACATATACCCCCTGGCTACCTAAACTGGGCACATATACCCCCTGGCTACCTAGACTGGGCACATATACCCCCTGGCTACCTAAACTGGGCACATATACCCCCTGGCTACCTAGACTGGGCACATATACCCCCTGGCTACCTAAACTGGGCACATATACCCCCTGGCTACCTAGACTGTCCACATATACCCCCTGGCTACCTAGACTGGGCACATATACCCCCTGGCTACATATGCTGGGCACATATACCCCTGCCTACATATACTGGGGACATATACCCCTGCCTACATATACTGGGGACATATACCCCTGCCTACATATACTGGGGACATATACCCCTGCCTACATATACTGGGGACATATATCCCTGGCTATATATTCTGGGGACACTGGCTGTTTGTCATTATGTGCATTTACTGGTGAAAATCTGTCTCTTATTATGTGCATTTGCTGGTGAAAAGCTGTCTCTTCTGTGCATTTGCTGGTGAAAAGCTGTCTCTTCTGTGCATTTGCTGGTGAAAAGCTGTGTCTTCTGTGCATTTGCTGGTGAAAAGCTGTCTCTTCTGTGCATTTGCTGGTGAAAAGCTGTCTCTTCTGTGCATTTGCTGGTGAAAAGCGGTCTCTTGTTATGTGCACTTACTGGTGAAAAGCGGTCTCTTGTTATGTGCACTTACTGGTGAAAAGCGGTCTCTTGTTATGTGCACTTACTGGTGAAAAGCGGTCTCTTGTTATGTGCACTTACTGGTGAAAAGCGGTCTCTTGTTATGTGCATTTACATGGGGAAAAGCGGTCTCTTGTTATGTGCATTTACATGGGGAAAAGCGGTCTCTTGTTATGTGCATTTACATGGGGAAAAGCGGTCTCTTATGTGCATTTACTGGTGAAAAGCGGTCTCTTGTTATGTGCATTTACATGGGGAAAAGCTGTCTCTTATGTGCATTTAGTGGGGGAATTTTGTCAGTAAAAATAATCTTTTGTCAGTAAATTTTTAGGTATTTGTCAGTAAAAATAACGTGAAAGGGTGGCAACACTGGCAGGCTGCGTGGCACAACGGGAAAGATACAGGCAGCCCACCTTGGGCTTGGCAGGGGGGAGGAGACGACGTCAGCGAGCAAGAGTAGGGTGGCCGCAGGCAGCCATAAATACGCAGTGTGTGACTGCGTCGCACTCGCAGAGCCTCTCAGCCTGAGTCAGTCCAGAGACTAGCAGACTCGCAGGAAGCCAAAGCCAGCCAGGAGCAAGCCCATGGAAGAGGGGTAGGAATGGGGTATCACATGCATGCGTAAAGAGGTGGAAGGTGTGGGTGTGATTAGGCAGGACATGGGTGTGGTTATGTGGTTGGGCGCGGTTAATTTAACCACTCCCATAGGCGTCAGAGGAAATCTTGCACCCAGGTGCCAGGCACCCCAGGCTCACCCGTCTCCACGACTAACTTAGTCGGAGAGCTTAATGGATTGTTTGCATAGAGATAACAACTGGAGTTTCTCAACTCTTCCTGTACTGGAAACAATTAGACTGATGTATCTGATCTTAATGTTTTATTTCTTAGCTGTACTACACATACAAATCATAATATCATAATTTTTTTTTCGCTTCAGTGTCTCTTTAAGTCTATTAAAGGGAATCTAAAGCGAAAATAAACGTATGATATAATGATTTGAATGTGTAGTACTGCTAAGAAATAAAACATCATTAGCACAGCTATGAGTCTCATATTGTTTCCAGTACAGGAAGAGTTAAGAAACTTCAGTTATCTATGCAAAAGAGCTTCTGCGAGCTCTGCGACTTTATAAAGCGTGGACAGTAATGTTTTTTGAAGCACTTATCTCAACTGTCTCATTGTTTTTTCTTTGTTCATGGTTTTTCTGCAGAGGAAAGTTCAAAGGTTCACTAGCCTGCTCTGTGAAATCATTTAAAATGCTGAGTGTATTGTGGAAACTGCAATTATTAGAGAATGATGCAATGTTATATAAAAATAAAAAAGCTATACACCTGAAAATAAAAATATGACACCATTTTCTTTGCTACTAATGTTCCACTAATTATCCTCATTTCACAACCAATTCATTATATCACGAAGATGAAATATACTTTTCAATAGTGGGGCGTCAGATTTTTATTTTTCTGCCCAGAGTCTTCCTTTGCAGACATTTTTCTCCTGTGATTCCTTCCCATGGAGATTTGTGGCTTGAAAAAGAACTCGAGGTGTGAGACATATGGAAGCTGCCATATTTATTTCCTTTAAAACAATATCAGTTGTCTGGCAGTGCTGCTGATTCTTTTGGTCAGAAGGTTCTAAATCGCATACCTGCATGCAGATAATCTTGTCAGATGTGTCACAGACACCTGATCTACAGGCTTGTGCAGGGGCTATGGCTTAAAGTATTACAGGCAGAGGATCAGCCATGCAATGTGCATTATTTAAAAGGAAATAAACAGTTCAGCCTCCATATCACCCTGTTTTTAACAGGTGATTGCCGCAGTCAGCTTTCTATACATAACAATTCATGTGGCGCAACAAAACCTGCCAAGGACAACTACAATATGAGAGGAGGAGGGGGGGGGGGGGGGCGTTTGTTAAAGGACATCCAAGGTGAAAATAAACTGATGAGATATACCATTGTATCTATCCTCCTCCTCCTAAAATGACTTTTTTTTTTTTTTTAGATATCCCACAGTTTTATTTTATATTTAAATCTATCTAGTTTTTAAGTTTTTACTGTTTCAATGTCTCTGTTCAATGACACCTTCCTTGAAGTATTCCAGAGCTCAAATCTATGAACAATTGACTCTTTATCTCTTTCCTGCTCTCAGAAGCCATTTTCTGACAGGAAGTGTTTTATGGCTGTAAATACTCACCAGTGAGGGTTACGCTATAGTCCGACCCGGACAGAAACTTGCATACCTGAATTTTAACTTTTTTAGGCAGAGAAAGAAAAAAAAGGGAGCACAGCATAGTCATTTGTGTGCTTGGCACTGTAAATACACGTGTATCTCATCATGTCACGTCACCTCGGTTGTCCTTTAGGCAGGGAACACACTTGACTATTTTCGTGCGTGTTTTCTGCACAGAAAAACTGAGAACTCATGTTAATCAATGTGCCAGTGCACACTTACTGTGTTGTTCGCACGCAGGAAAAAAACTGACATTCTGCATGATGACTCTGCACATTTTGGCAGTTTTCTCTATCAATTACATCAGCTGCTGTGAAAAAACGTGCACGTTTTCCTGCATGGAAACACACTTGGTGTGCAGAAAAAGTATGTAGAAAAACGCGCGCGGAAAACTGAAAGTCAAGTGTGTTCCCTGCCTGAAGGATTACCGCTATTCAAAAGCATATATTGAAGTAATCATTAACAGCATAGCACCAGTGAAGAGCTAATAGTGTGGTTGAGGGAGAGCCCATAGTGCCCCCCCTCCCCCAGTCCAAGGGCCCAGGTCGGTTGCAACCTCTGCATATCCTATTGCTATGCCACTGCATTCCAGGGACACAGGAAATGAGAGAGCAATAAAAACTAGTCAGGAATCCTAAAGTCTATAACACACGCTAGACTATTATTGTTGGAATCACCTCAGCCAAGGCTCTAGCACATGTACAGGCATCCCCTTAAATCTGGTGAGGTTTCTTAATTGTTGGCATGCAAGATCTTATAGCAACAGACTTCATTGTTCCCCTCCCGTGGGAAGCCACTCAGTTAATTCCGGCACTGTTGTCCCTACTCCTTTCTTCATAGTCACAGGAGGCAACACCCATCTGCTGCCTAGCAACATGCCTATACAGGATCGGGGCTCTGCAGTGTCACTCACAGGATTGAGTTTGATCCTGGCGAGCGACACAAATTGGGGGTAAATTGTGCATGTATGCTCACTTTAACTTGCAGCTTGAAAAATGGACCAATCGAATTCCACCTCGGTGGGATTTTTTTTTTTTTCAAGATGAACAAATTTGCTAAATCCTGCATCAACTTGAAATGATTTGCATCTCACAGACCATCCCTTGATACCACTTACAACAGAGAAGCAGGATTGCACAACTGCAGTTGGAGAATCTTGAATACTAACCATGAAAAGCATTGACGAAATTAGTAGATACGCTTAAAAAATGCCCTTTATTGATACTTTGTAAATTATTGTTGTGTATTTACATAGTGCCACAGCATTATACAGAGTACATAGTCATGCCGCCAGCTGTCCTTCAGAGGAACTCACCATCTAACTCTAACCTCTACCATAAATATAGAGACTCTATCACAGACAAGGGCCACAATTCACTCAGCATTACCGCATTTGGTAATGCAGAAAACAGCTGATTTTACCAATCACCTTGGCAAATGCAAATTCAATAAACCTGTTACTGCACTCAAACACGTAGGGGCAGCATGACAGAGCCTTCTGTCATGCTGCCCCTACGTTTTGGAACTCCTTACCTCAACAGATCAGGACAGCTCCATCCCTGGACGTGTTTAAATCCAGACTGAAAACCCACCTGTTCAGTTTGGCATTTGCAGAAATATAACTTTTGTTGTGTGAATACTTCATCCTACTAATTACTGAATCTGAGAGAGCCTAAGCGCTTTCAGTCCTATGGGAGAAAAGCGCTATAGAAATGTTATTGTATTATTGTATTGTATTGTAAAAGTAAAATTACTGATTTGTTCGGTAAATACTTTTAAGAAATGCCAAGAAATTGCAATTCACAGAGATTAAAGCATTCGGTAAATCAAGTAAAAGTGTTTGGTATTTTTCTCCAGCCGGGAATGTACAATCTTCATGCGGTAAAAGTTGACAGATGAAGCCAATAGGGAGAGCCACACAGCCCTGCTTCTCACCCCATTTGATCTGATGCACTGGCGGGCAGGACTTGATTAGGACAGAGAAGGAAGATAAGACATTTAAAAAAGGCTTTTTCTGTATCCCTTTAGTTGTGCATATCTGTATACTGATACACAAACAAGCTCTCTCTAGTTTGCATGTATGCACACCTAAAGGGATGTTGGGGATGCACTGGACAGAAAAAGCAATTGTGGGAAGAATCTCAGCTTCCTGCTAGACCTACTCCACAGCTGGAGAAACTTACCGAGCAGGGCTAAGTGAATTGAAGCATGTTCTTGTCAGTATATTACCCAACTACTTTAGAGGACAAAAACCAGGGGAAAATATATACTAAATCTGGTGCATCCATGGTGAAGGGGCATCTTGTGGATTATGTCTCCTTTGTATCTCGTGTGTCTCCCTGTGTCCTCATGTGTCCTCCTCTATGCCCCTTTGTGTCCCCGTGTCTTCCTCTGCATGGGCACAGTATAGAGAGTCCCCGACATTGCCCTCGATTCATAAAAGTGAGTGTGGTAGTTAAGAGAAGCGTGGGAAATTAATGCTAGCACGGTGGCGTAGTGGTTAGCTCTCTCGCCTTGCAGCGCTGGGTCCCTGGTTCGAATCCCAGCCAGGGCACTATCTGCAAAGAGTTTGTATGTTCTCTCCGTGTCTGCGTGGGTTTCCTCCGGGCACTCCGGTTTCCTCCCACATTCCAAAAACATACGGATAAGTTAATTGGCTCCCCCTAAAAAATTGGCCCTAGACTACAGTACTTACACTACATAATATAGACATATGGCAATGGTAGGGATTAGATTGTGAGCTCCTTTGAGGGACAGTTAGTGACAAGATATATATATACACTGTACAGCGCTGCGTAATATGTCGGCGCTATATAAATACTAAAAATAATAATAAAAATAATAATAATAATAATAAATGAGGGTTTTTGCAGTAAATTCATTAAAAAAAATTCAGAGTGCGAGGTGATTGCGATAGCAGTCGGTAAGTGCGCTGTAAGTGTGCGGTGTGGTGCAGAAAGCTATCGGTATAATTTGCTGAGTGCGGTAGTTTGCCGCTGACTTCCTAATGACAAGGTGCATGCTGGGTAGAAGTGGGCAGTTTTAGACACGTGACTAATTTTTTATAAATTGTCAAAAACAAAAAAAATTATAATATATATATATATATATATATATATATATATATACACACACACACATTTATAATATATATATATATATATATATATATATATATATATATATATATATATATATATACACACACACACAGTACAGACCAAAAGTTTGGACACACCTTCTCATTCAAAGAGTTTTCTTTATTTTCATGACAATGAACATTGTAGATTCACACTGAAGGCATCCACACTATGAATTAACACATCTCGATTGGGTTCAGGTCTAGTGACTGTAGAGGCCAGGTCATCTGGTGCAGCACCCTGGTCAAATAGCCCTTACACAGCCTGGAGGTGTGTTTGGGGTCATTGTCCTGTTGAAAAATAAATCATGGTCCAACTAAACACAAACCGGATGGAATAGCATGCCACTGCAAGATGAGGTGGTAGCCATGCTGGTTCAGTATGCCTTCAATTTTGAATAAATCCCCAACAGTGTCACCAGCAAAGCACCCCCACACCATCACACCTTCTCCATGCTTCACGGGGGGAACCAGGCATGTAGAGACCATCCGTTCACCTTTTCTAAGTCACACAAAGACACAGTGGTTGGAACCAAAAATCTCAAATTTGGACTCATCAGACCAAAGCACAGATTTCTACTGGTCTAATGTCCATTACTTGTGTTCTTTAGCCCAAACAAGTCTCTTCTGCTTGTTGCCTGTCCTTAGCAGTGGTTTCCTAGCAGATATTCTACCATGAATGCCTGATTCACACAGTCTCCTCTTAACAGTTGTTCTAGAGATGTGTGTGCTGCTAGAACTCTGTGTGGCATTGACCTGGTCTCTAATCTGAACTGCTGTTAACCTGTGATTTCTGAGGCTGGTGACTCGGATGAACGTATCCTCCGAAGCAGAGGTGACTCTTGGTCTTCCTTTCCGCATGTGAGCCAGTTTCTTTGTAGCGTTTGATGGTTTTTGAGACTGAAAAATTGGGAAAACTTTGAAAGTGTCCCCAAGTGCAGACTGACTGACCTTCATTTCTTAAAGTAACGATGGCCACTCGTTTTTCTTTACTTAACTGCTTTTTTCTTGCCATAATACAAATTCTAACAGTCTATTCAGTAGGACTATCAGCTGTGTATCCACTTGACTTCTCCACAACGCAACTAATGGTCCCATCCCTATTTATAAGGCAAGAAATGCCACTTATTAAACCTGACAGGGCACACCTGTGAAGTGAAAACCATTTCAGGTGACTACCTCTTGAAGTTCATCAAGAGAATGCCAAGAGTGTGCAAAGCAGTAATCAAAGCAAAAGGTGGCTACTTTGAAGAACCTAGAATATGACATATTTTCAGTTGTTTCACACTTTTTGGTTATGTACTATACTTCCACATGTGTTAATTCATAGTTTGAATGCCTTCAGTGTGAATCTACAATGTCCATAGTCCTGAAAATAAAGAAAACTCTGAATGAGAAGGTGTGTCCAAACTCTTGGTCTGTAGTGTGTGTGTGTGTGTGTGTGTGTGTGTGTGTGTGTGTGTGTGTGTGTGTGTGTGTGTGTGTGTGTGTGTGTGTGTGTGTGTGTGTGTGTGTGTGTGTGTGTGTGTGTGTGTGTGTGTGTGTGTGTGTGTGTGTGTGTGTGTGTGTGTATATTATCTATATATTATTCTTATAAATGATCTAACTCTGTACAATTTCTAAAAACCTGAGTGATATTACAAACACCCTTCCTCATCTGTATCCTTAAAAATTCCATAACATTAAGTTGAAAGGGCTCCATTTGTCACCTAAAATGCTACTGAGTAGAGCAAACTCTCCAGGTCTTTGTTGGCGATAACAACACGTTACTTATTGCTTCCTTACTCCCCCTTTTTTCATGAATACAATTCATTCAGTTTACCGACAAACAACATTTTCATTACCGCACTATTACCGCATGCGGTAATACATGCGTAAACATGCGTTACATTTTATGAACATTTTATTTTACTAACAACAACATACCATGCGGTCATTTACCACTAGGGCGATAACGCATGCGATAATACTTTATGAATCGAGGCCATTGCGGTGGGTTGGAGGTTGGTATTGGCAGGCGTTCACAAGTCAGGCACTCCCTGCATTTAAAGAGACACCGTAACCAAGAATTGAACTTCATCCCAATCAGTAGCTGATTTCCCATGAGAAATCTTTTCCTTTTCTCAAACAGATCAACAGGGGGCTCTGTACGGCTGATATTGTGGTGAAACCCCTTCTACAGTGTTATGTCAGTGCCTCACAGCTCTGAGGTTCTCACATCACACTGTGGGAGCCTTGTTGCATTGTGGGAAATCACAGCTGTTTCCAACTGTCAAAAATTCAAGCAGCATCTCCTTCCAGTGACATCACCTAGCTAGCAGTAAAAATGTCACCATGTGATAAATTTCAGAATATAAATCAGGGAAAAGAAAAACATTTACAATGAGCAAGCAAACACTGACTAAATCATTAATACATAATTATTGTAATAATTTAGCACTTTTTTATTACATTATTTTCACTGGAGTTCCTCTTTAAGCTATAAGACGCAACGGTTAATACTAGTAGTACCGTATGGCACATTATGTAACGTGAAGCATTTCATGAAAATGTCCTTTGATGTAAACTTTGCAATAGTAGCTGGAAGTGAGTGATCCCTGGGAAACGTGTGACTGTTTTCTGTTAGGCCCGGTTCACACTTGCGGAGGCCCTCCGGAATCGCCGTGCCGGAGCCGCACCGCCTGCAGAACGGACGGAACGGACGCACGGCATAGCAATTAAAGCCTATGCGTCCGTTCACATGGGTCCGTTCTGCAGAACCGGAGCCGGACCGGATCCGGGCCGGATCCGGACTCCGGCCTCCGTTCCAACATGCGCTATTTTTTCATCCGGCCCCTCCGGCAGCCGTATCCGGGGCGGAGCCGGACTGCACCATCCGGCCAATACAAACAAATGGGAACCGGAGGCCGCACAACACACTGGCTGAGAAATCCGGATGTTCTACCCCACTTCCTATGCGGATTGTTGCGGCGATATTGGCTGGGGACACATGGGCAATCATTTTGGAGTGGAGCAGCACGAGCTGGAGGTGTTGGCAGGATGTTGGCAGCATGTCGGAGGTGGAGGTGAGTGCTAAACAGCAGAGGGCCTGATTCCACAGGTCCCCCTTCTGCTGACCTCCCAGACCCCAACATTTTTTTTTTTTTTTTACGTACTTTGCCAAACGGATCCGGATCGCATCCTGATTACCACCTGATGCAACCTGACCGGATCCGGATCGGATCCGGATCAGAACCGTACGGTTCCGATCCGGATCCGGTCCTGGATCCGGTCAGGTCATCCGGTCCGTTTGGCAAACAACCGCTAATGTGAACCGGGCCTAAATGACAGTCAGAGTTTTGCGGAGAATTGTCTTATCCATACAGCACACGTATGAGCTTTCTTCCATAATGCACGCTCTACGGCTTGCGTTGCTTTTATTATGTTGTTAACTAGGCCTATAAAACACCAAGGACGTTCTAGACAAGCGCTGTACTCACTGCTGGTCACACTAATAATCTGCCCTATAGCTATTGGAGGGAAGGGGCCCTTTGCAATTAAAAAGGAATACTATAAAGTGACCACGAAGGTCAAAATCTTGTCCCCGGGTTTCGATCCAAACGATTATTATGAAAGCAATGCTTCAATGCAACTATAATCCGGCAACTAATCCGCACACAGGGAAATAATAGTGAGTGAAGTCGTCTTTTATACAGATTGTCTTATATGGTTTGTATTGACAGCATTCCCTATGTGTCAAAATAAAAGCAACAATACAGCACCTTCTTCAGTTTCTTCCTATACGTATTTTTACCTTGCTTTCTTACTGATGTAAAACACTACTCCCTTCTCCACATCTTAGCCAGGGCCAGTTTAAGCCGCACAGGGGCCCCGGGTCCAAAGGTAACCTGGGGCCCCCAACAAAGTCAGCCCTTGGGGCCCCGATCTGGCCCGTCACAGTCCACCCCAACCAAGGGAGAGATGTTAGTTGTGTACAGCATTGCAGTGCTGCACAGTATATGCTGAGGCCACATGGGCCCACACTACAGCCCCCATAATACCTTGCATTGCCTACTGTTCGTACCAGGTAAGCCGCTCCTACCCAATTATTATTATTATTATTTAGTATTTATATAGCGCTGATATCTTCTGAAGCGCTGTTCAGAGTATATTGTCTTGTCACTTAACTGTCCCTCTGAAGAGCTCACAATCTAATCCCTGCCATAGTCCTATGTCTATGTATGTATTGTGCAGTGTATGTATCGTAGTCTAGGGCCAATTTAGGGGGAAGCCAATTAACTTATCTGCATGTTTTTGGGATGTGGGAGGAAACCGGAGTGCCGAGAGGAAACCCAAGCAGACACGGGGAGAACATACAAACTCCTTGCAGATGTTGACCTGGCTGGGATTCGAACTGGGGACCCAGCGATGCAAGGCAAGAGCGCTAACCACTACGCCACCGTGCTGCCCAATGAGCGGTCACCTTGTACAAGCAGTAGGCCATGCAAGGGATTGTAGGGGCTGAAGTTAGATGTGTGTGGCCTACACATCTCTTATGCAGCGCTGCAATGCCCTGCAGCCAGCCACACATATTACAGGGGCCCCGTGAGCAGTAGAGGTGGGGAAGAGACCACCTCGAGTTCCGGCGGTGCAGGGGGACCTGGCAATTGCCCCCTTTGCATTAATGCCAGTGCTGGCGCTGATCTTAATAAACCTCAATTAATACAACATTCCAAATATAAAGGAACTTGAGCCTCCACAGCCCCAAAAGTAACAAAAAAAAAAAAAAACACCCCTAAACAATCATCTAATAAAGATGTCTGAATCCAACACTACAGAAACAAATGAACCGGGCCTAAATGACATGTGTGCTGTTTAACCACTTCAATACCACAGGTTTTTTACCCTTAAGGACCAGAGCAATTTTCCCATCATGCTCCTCCCATTCATTCGCCAATAACTTTATCGCTACTTATCACATTGAAATTATCTATATATTATTTTTTGCAGGATAAACTAGGCTTTCTTTAGGCAGTACTTTTTTGCTAAGAATTATTTTATTTATATGCATTTTGCAAGGAAGAAGAAGAAAAAACATGAAAAAAATCACAATTTCTCAGCTTTTAGCCATTGTAGTTTCAAAATAAAATGTGCTTTTGATGATGAGACAGACATTTTATTTGCCGGTTATTTCAATATTTAAATTGTGTTTCCTGGATCCCAGGGTTACTTGAAAACTCTGCAGGGGTTCCTTGGCATTTTCCCCCATCGTGGGGGAAGTATAATAGAGCACATTGGCATCAATTCACCAGAGAGGATTTACTAAGAGAAAAAAGGTAGGTAGTTTATCTCATGAGGTATTTTAACACTCTGGAGTCAATTCACCAGTGTGAGAGGACAGAGAGAAAAGTGTTCGATAGCAGGGGATAATGGAGAGATATGCATGAGGAAAGTGTGAGAAAGCAGAGAGTTAGGTAATCTGTATTAATGATTTACATGGGATACTTTTCCTCTCTGTAAGCTTGAAAGTGAAGCATTGTGGGTAGGAGGCGGAGTTTTACCACTACCTGACCAGAGTATTCCCGCCGTTTACTGCCGGATCATATCATAAATCATATCACGAGTCTGAACTTCTTCACCACCTCTGTCTCAGTAAAATTATCAAGAACTGTTCTCTCACGAAAAATACGAGGGGCGATTAAACAGACCCTCCTCCTGCGCCTTCGTCTCCTCATTATAGAAGCAAGCTCTAAGGCCTAGTGCACACCAGAGCGGTTCGGCTGCGTTTTGCGATCCGCTTGCGGCTGCGGATACGCTTGGGTAATGTATTTTAATGGGCTGGTGCACACCAGAGCGGGAGGCGTTTTGCAGAAACGCATACTCCCGGGCTGCTGCAGATTTTGTATTGCGGAGGCGTTTCTGCCTCAATGTTAAGTATAGGAAAAACGCAAACCGATCTGAAAAACGGCACTTCAGAGCGGTTTGCCAGGCGGTTTTTGTTACAGTAGCTGTTCAGTAACAGCTTTACTGTAACAATACATGAAATCTACTACACCAAAAACGCTTCACAAAACCGCAAAACGCTAGCTGAAACGCTACAGAAAAATAAGAAAAAGCATTTCAAAATCTGCTAGCATTTTGCGGATCTGCTAGCAGATTTTGGTGTGCACCAGGCCTAACAGAGTAAGCTCAAAAGGCTCCATCTTCCACAGCAGCAGCTGCTGTGTGAAAACCATGATATCTCCAGGTTCATTCAGGGGATAAAGAGATGAAAAAATAACGAATGGACACACCCCCTTTCTTCCCTGGTGAATTGTGATTTGGAGAAAAACTAACTACTAACTATCACTTATTTATCTCATACTTATCTCACATTTATCTTTTGCATTTCTCTTGGTCGATATTTTCCCCTATACTTCTGGAGAATTGCTATTTGGAGATATCACAGGAGGTAAATTACCTCCCAAGAGATAAATAGGTTGGTAACCTCTGGTGAATTGACGCCATTATATTAGGAGGGTACTGTAAAAAGAAGCACTAAATTGGGGGTCAGAATAATAATGAGCATTAATAAAAAGCACTAGAACAAGGAGACTGTATAATGAGCAGCAGTGTAATAGGAGGTCCCAAAATTAACAGCCTTACCTACTTTTAAAGACCATACCTCTAAATGTAGGGGTTCCTCAATATCAAAAACTTGTTTTGCAGGGGTTCCTTGAGATCTAAAAGTTATTTGCAGGGTTCCTCCAGCCCGGGGTAAAAAGGATGAGATAGGCTGATGTATGGTGATAATATTTTATTTGCAAATAAAGGTGTCTATTTTTTCGTTTAGTTTTTTTTATATTATAATAATAATAGTTACAAGACTTTATTTACAAAAGCCACAGTGACATACACTCATGTACAGTATATATATTGGGCAGCGGATAATAACCTCCATTTTCGTTGCACGCTGTGATCCATCAGGCAGAACAAGCTCTACAACTTGTACCATTACGTGAAAGTAAAACCATCCTTGATTAAAGTGGCATAAAACCCAGCATTTCTTCTTTGCTTTAAATGATTATTTACAGCATACAATATATTACCCACATTTTTTTAAGCAGATGAGCATTCAATGGGTTAAAACACAGGACTTACTTTTTCAATAGAATGCTCCCTGCAAGGAGATCTGAATCCGCACTGGTGATCACATTATCTTATGTTTACTTAATTGTAGCAGAGAGGAATGTAAACATTCCCTGATTGTGTGCAGAAACTGTGTCCAGAACAGATACACTGCTCAGAAATCATTACTGGGTACATTACAATATAAATACACCAGTTATGAATAAAATGCAATGGCAGCTTTTAGAGCAAATACAACTGTACTTTTGGAACTTTCTAAATGAATAATAATACTTATGCACAAAAGCAAAATATGATGACTGTACGGGATATAAAAAGTAGGAACACACAATTTTTTGAATATTATGTCAGCGTTTAATACTGCTTTAAAGTGTAACTGTCGGGCATAAAATCAAAAATCAATTCTTTATTTTTATCTGGTAAACAAGTAATACGGATGCTAACCAGGCAATCCGATAGTTAAAATCTCTATTACTTTTCTTGTTTATAAATGATCATTCCCCAGTTTACCTGACTCTTATTTGGCACGTTGCCGCACAAAGGAAGTTGCAGGGCATGCTGGGTTGTCTTTTTTTGCTTCTTTATTTCCCCTCACACTTAACTAATGTACAGAAGCAAAAAAATGACAACCCAGCATGCCCTGCAACTTCACTATAGAAAGTGCATTGTCTCAGCATGAGACATTTTGGCCAATCAGAGAGGAACAGAGGTGTGGGAGGGGAAAACAGGAGGGAAAGAGGCTTCAGCCAATCAGGCTGCATTAGTTAAGTCTGAGTGGACATAGAGAAGCAAAAAATGACAACCCAGCATGCCCTGCAACTTCCTTTTTGTGTACCAAATTGTGTGTACCAAATAAGAGTCAGGTAAACTGGGGAATGATCATTTATAAACAAGAAAAGTAATAGAGATTTTAACTTTTGGATTGCTTGATTAGCATCCTTATTACTTGTTTACCAGATAAAAATAAAGAATTGATTTTTGATTTTATGCCCAACCTTTAATATGACTTTGTAATGACAGACGACATTCATGGATATTTGCTTGCTTAGAATGGCCGGTAATTCTAAAACAAAAGTTTTCTTATGCTATTCAAATAAATATATACAAATGGAAAGCAAAAATAGACATAAGAAGAAAATATTGTGCAGCTTATCTGGGCTGATGAGATCTGAAATCCAGCAGTTATACGCCACAACAGTATGTCATGCACTATTAACTTACGGCTAGCAGCCTCCCCCCAGCTTAAAATGCTAATAACTAAAATATATGTGGCATGGAAAACGTTGATGCAATCTGAATTATCTGAAAATTCAGGGATTACAGCGGTTTTCAGGCAAAAATCCAATTTGCCCACTGCTTATGACCTGCCAGTAGCAGAAGCAGCTTGCATCATGCATCTTCCCCATTACACAGCCTGTGTCGAAAGAGAACAGCACGTTAGCACCGTATGCTTCTAGCTGTGATCAGCAAAGCTGGAGAGGGGACAGCAATGGTTCTCCCATGCTACACAAGCAAGCAGCAATCCCACAGTGTCCCTCAGATACCCCAGCTGTTTTCCCAAATGTATTGCTTAGATTATGTGTGTTTCATGTCTGACTCAATGGGACTGATTAACTTAAGCTGGATATACATTATGCAATGCATGCTCAACACCTAAAACAACGCACACTTCCCTGATTGGAAATTGTTTTTTGGGCTATTGACTTTTATACCACTTCATATCATTCAATGTTAGTAGCTTTGTTTTTTATTATGGTAACAATGGGGTAGGGGACGGGACAGAAAAGGTTAAAGTGGATGCAAGATAAACTTTTACTCATTGCATAATTGTGTTCCTTTCATATAGTTTATAGGGCATTCCTGAAGCCAAATACTTGTTTTGTTTTGTTTTAATACTCCAATTCCCTATAAACTAAACAAGCCTCCCCCACAGCTCCCTTTGTGCCTTGGCACTGTAGCAAGGGCTTATGGGAGCTCAGTCTGGGCAGGAGGAGGAAGAGGTTACTAGCCAGAGATGTCAGAGGCAGAGGGGTGGAGTGAGGAGGAGAGGGGACTTAATTTACACACAAGCAAGCGGATAGCATCTCCAGCCCTCAGCCTGTGACAATGTGACAAACAGAACATGGCTGCCCTCATTGTATCACAGGAATAAATAATCATAAACTTTTGAAACTTTAGATAAGATATATAGACAAGTTACTTACTAGTTATAGTTAATGTTTCATCTCGGATCCGCTTTAATAAGCTTATTATTTATAGGTATAGCAAATTTTTTTGTAATGCACTATTGTCTACTTCCTGCTTAGAGCGCTTAATCACAGTGTTCTAAGCTAAATGGAAAGTGAAGACTTTCAATGAATGATCACTGCGGTTGGTTACAGCAGTGGTCGATCATAAATCAGACACTTAGCTAGCTTTGGGAACACATGTTCCCATTCACGAATAAGTGCTCTAACAGCTGGTGATGGGGGCATGTAGGAGGTGTGCATAGGAAGAAGAAGATGAATATCTACACCCCTGAGACTTTAGATGAAGTCTCAGGGGGTTTAGATATACTGCACTCGTGTGATAAGTGGATAAAGAACACCTAAATGGAGAAGGATCTGCAGGTGGCCATATTGGTTCAAACAATACCAGCTGCCCAGCATTCCTGCTGATCTTTGGCTGCAGTAGTATCTGGATCACACATGTGAAACAAGCATGCAGCTATCCAGTCAAACTTCAGTCAGAAACATCTGATCTGCAGGGTTGTTCAGGGTCTATGGCTAGAAGTATTAGAGGCAGAGGATCAGCAGGAATACTAGGCAACTAGTATGGTTTAAAAGGAATAAATATGGCGCCCTCCATTAACCTCTCAGTTCAGGTGTACTTTTGTATTGTCTTGGCTCTTGTCTACTTTAGATGATCACTATCACAAAAAACCTTGTAATTTTTAATGCATACATATAAAATGCTCTTTAAATGAATTCCTCTTTTGTTGCTGTCCCTTACAGTAGGTAGTAAAAAGCAATTATATCTGACAGATTTTGGACTAGTCCATCTCCTCATGAGAGACTCATTATTACATTTAAAGATATTAGCCAGCTGCCCTACTTCTTCTCACTAGTTTTGCAGTTGGATTGAGCAACTGCAGTTCAGTAAGTGTTTTTGTAAAGAAATAAATAATTGAGAATCCCCATGAAGAGATGGACTAGTCCAAAACCTGAAAGATCTGTCAGATGTTTACTACCTCCTGTACAGGTGAAACTCGAAAAATTAGAATATTGTGCAAAAGTCCATTTATTTTGGTAATTCAACTTAAAAGGTGAAAGTACTATATGAAAGCCTTTGTTAAAATTTGTATGATTATGGCTTAAAGCTTATGAAAACCCCAAAATCAAAATCTCAGACCATTAGAATATTGTGAAAAGGTTCAATATTCTAGGCTCAAAGTATGTTTTTGACTTTTATACTGCATTTTTCCAAGCAAAAGGTGATGGAGGAAGGGGGTTGTAAAGCATGCTGGCTCGCTCTGCAGAGCTTGAGAGAGAGGTGGGCCCACACCCTTTACCTTTGAGTCAGAAGTTTAGGTTCAACTAAAGTACAAATTGACCCCTATACTTTTAGGCCCGGTTCACATTGGCGTTATTTTGCGGACCGCAGCCAGACCGCATACTGCGGAAACAGAACGGACAAGAAAGGGTCCAATGTTTATCAATGGATCCGTACGCACTCGTCCGTTCCTCCGCATCCGGATGCAGATTGCGGTCCAGTCTGCAGTCCAGATTTTTCCAACCTGCGCCGTTTTTCCTGACCGGGACCTCTGTCCACCGCCACCGGAGCAGATCCGGACAAATTACCCAGCAAAACAGGAACCAATGAAAAACGGAAGTGCACAGCACACTTCCGGATGAAAGCCGGTCGTCCTACGCCAATTCCTGTGGGGTTTCTATGGTACAGGCGGTCATCTGGACAGCGAAACACATGTGCCCAGCGCTGGACAGCCCCCAGCCTCTCCCAGAGTACCCCTGACCGTCCAGGCGCAGCCCCGCGGGACAAGGGGCACGCAGACCACTGGATCCATGGTCCACACAGCAGTCTCTCTCTCTAAGGATGATGTCCACACAGCAGGCTCTCTCCAAAAATGACCCCAGCGCTTTTCCAGACCTTCCAGAACCCTCTTTGAAAATGGAAACGGATCCAAATCCGCATGCAGAACGGAAGTAAATCCGGATGCAAACTGAACTGACCGGATCCGGATGGCAAATGGATGTTCTCAGAACGGACCGGACCGGATCCGTGCCACCGGTCAGTATTTGCAGAAAACGCAAGTGTGAGCCAGGCCTTATTTAGTGATTCAGACCTACATTTCTAGACTTATAGTCGAGTATATATTTAGTTCTGCAAAAATGGCTAATTTTTTTTACAATTTTTTTCTTAGTGCATCATTGATATAAAATTATTATACGCATATATAAATTGTGTCTGTCCGTGGGCTGAAACTGCCCTGACATGAACCCACTAAGCCTTCACCTTCTGACTCTTGCTCACAATATCATTCCTAAGCTTTTAAAGCTTCTGCAAATGGAATAATATTTACATTTTCCTTGTATACTCTTGTTTATGGAAATGTATATTTTAGAATTGTTTGGTAAATATGCTTGATGAAGCTTGCTTTTCCTTTAATTGTGTAAGGACATCTTGTAGTGTAAGGAAAATGGTGGCTGTCATCTGTATGCCTTCACACAGAATGCCCGCTGCCCGGCCGTCACACCATCTTTTGTCTTCCATGTTGTCCAAGTCACACAGGGACCCACATTTAGGCACTGAAGTCAAAATCCAGTAGTCAGAATCTAGTCAGAATACTTGCCATTATTAATAAATAGCGCCAACATTTTATGGTGTATGTGTGTGCGTGTGTCACTAACTGTCTCAGAGGGGCTCACAAGCTATTCCTTTCCATATTCATACATGTCCATCATAGTCTAAAGCCAATTTTAGGGAGAAGTTAACTTGGGATGTGGTCATAAGGGAAGGCTATAGAGGTGCAGGGGCCCACCAAACTAAGAGAGTAAGCTATAGAGGTGCTGGGGGGACCATTGCACCAACTGTGAAAGCTACAGTGGAAGCTCAGAGAAGGCTATAGGGGTGCAGGGGGACCACTGGGGGAAAGCTATAAGGGTTCAGGCGGAGCACTAGGCTACCAGGGAAAGATATAAGGGAACAGGGAGCACCCATAAACTATGAACACTACAGGCAGTTGGGTGGGAGCCAGAGCAAAAAGTTTGCTATTGGGCCCAATGAGTTGCACCCTAGCTTGGTGATCTAAAGTGTTTTCTCTTTAGACTTAGATGAAATATTAAAAATAAATAAATAAAAATATGTTAGTGCTTCACCTTTTCCAGGATCATCTATACTGTGGCAATAACAAAAACTCGCTGAAACTACAAAAAGTACATTTGGTGACTAAAAAGGGCCAGTGCAATCCAAGTCTTGTGTTATAGGTGAGGAAAGTGCAATATTGGTATGGCTTATGTATGAAGGAGGTGTATGTGATGGTTTCATACACTAAAATATTAAGTGCAGTTTGAGTCATTTGCAAGTGTTTTCATTGTGTAGTTTTTGTGCCACAGTGCTCCGCAGCAGTTTAGTCTGAAAAAATAATTTAAAAAATGGCATTGGTTGCACAAGGAAAATGGGTACATCATGTACCACGTAAATGGGTACAAAACGACACTGATGCAAAAAAAAATATGACATAAGGAATTGGTTGTGTAGTTTGGATAATTACTAGAACATTAGTAGCAAATATTTTCACTTAGTTTTTTTTTTTTTATATAACATTGCATTATTCCCTAATATTTGCAGTTTACACACTACTCTGCATTCTAAATGATTTTACAGAGCAGGCTTGTGAACTTTTTAATTGTCCTCTGCAGAAAATCAATACAGTGACTGACACTTGAGATAACAAGCTTCAGAAGACAGAGCTCTCTGCGACTATGAAAGTCGTGAAGCTCAGTGGCTCTTTTGCATAGATAAGAAACTCCAGTTATTAACTCTTCCTGTACTGGAAACAATATTAGACTTCTGTCTCTGCTCCTAATGTTTTATTTCTTAGCTGTACTACACACACAAATCATATCTTTTTTTTTTTTGCTTCAGTGTCATTTAATGTAAAAAACAAAAAAACCTAGGCTGCCTGATCTGGGGGGGCTGGGCAGATCAGGTAGCCACAATCCCCGCTACTCTCCACCGCTCCATTGGCTTGCTAGGGCCCACTTTCATTTTCGTGACCTATGGGTCATGACGCTGGAAGGAGAGAGCAGCAGCAGCACGCAGGGAGGTGGCGGAGTAGCAGTGGGCATGGCCAGTGAGCGAGCTGCCTAATGGCAGCTCTGAAAAGCCTGCAGGAATGCCCCTAGTGGGCGTTTGTGCAGGGAATGTAGCTCTGCCTCTCTTCGCATCAATTCCTGCTGATCTCCCCGACCCTCTCAGTCTTCCTTCACTGAGAGGGGTGGGGAGAGGCAGAGATCCGCGGGGATTGAGATGAATGGAGGCAGAGCTGCAGCTCACAGCTCAGCCTCCCCGGGCAGCAAAATCAACGACCAAGAAAGTCATGGATTTTTGCCCTAGGATTTGGGCGGTTTAAATGTAGCGATCTGCTGCAGGGATGCTGCGTTTTAGTTAGGGCAAAACTGAACATAAATGTTGCATAAAAAGTGGCATTTTATGACACTTCAGAGTCTCTTTAAAGCAGTAGGATCAGCCATACTATGCCAGGGAAAAAAAAACATATAGAAGTAGATAAATACTTGATCTATTTACATAGCACATGTATTATACTGTCCATGTTTTGATTTCAGTGAATGTTATATAGTAAATGACGAGAATTCTGTTAGTGGTGGGGGCCATGTCTTTTGCCCACAGTTAAGGCTAACTCGTGATGTCATTTCTGCCCTTTACTTTTTTTCTTGTCTCCTCCAATCGCTGAATCGCCTCAGCCTTGCTTGTAAACACAAGTGAGTAGGGGGATTAGGTTTCAGATAAGCAGCTGGCAGGGAAATAAAGAAAAGAGGAGGAATACATTATAGATAAAAAGAACCCCCAGCATGCAATTCTTTGGCACCGACTACTAAAGGGCCAGTGCTCCTTAAGTATGTGATAACTCCAAACCATAACAGCAGAAAAAGTTTTGAAAGTTTTAAATGCAGGATTAGCATCTTTATCACTTAATAAACTCAGACCAGTTGCTGTTGAAATTTGATTTGTATGGTGACGATACCACTTTAAAGAACAACTGTAGCAAGAGGTCTGTAGAGGCTGTCATATGTATTTCCTTTTACACAATACCAATTGCCTGGCAGCCCTGATCTTTTTGACTGCAGTAGTATCTGAATAATGCACCATAAACAAGCATGCAGCTAACCAGTCAATAATATCAGAAACACCTGATCTGCTGCATGCTTGTTCAGAGTCTGTGTGTTATGATCATGTCTGCAGCGTTTACTGCTGGCTGCAGTGGTATTGTAACCCAAGCAGTTCTG
The DNA here is from genome assembly GCF_040937935.1 of Hyperolius riggenbachi. Classification (NCBI taxonomy): domain Eukaryota; kingdom Metazoa; phylum Chordata; class Amphibia; order Anura; family Hyperoliidae; genus Hyperolius; species Hyperolius riggenbachi. Next base: position 47,352,927 of record NC_090656.1, read on the forward strand.
ATGTCATTACATGCATTTTCTTGCATAGTTTGGTTTGCACTTAAACTAGTTGCTGATTCCATCTGCAGTCACTCTGAAATTAATGACAGTTTAACATGCTCTTGTGTAAACAAACATTGTCTGCTGCAGTGGAGGGGCAGTCCCTTTCCTGCAGGCTGCATATCATTGTCTGCCTTTTCCTGCTATCAGCCTGTGATTAATTACCATTCACCTGTGTGGGAATCTGCATGTCTGCTCCCATTGGATGACCTTAGTATAAAGAACTGCTTCCTGCAATGTCTCATGGGCTACCATAGTCTCAGATTCTATCTGTTACTCTGCTCGTGCCCCACCTCGTTCCTGGTCCGTGTGGACTGCGCTGACTCCTGCGAAGGGGTCAGCGAGTCCTCCTAGTTCTGCTCTTGTTCTAGAAGTTGTTACTTGCTTGTCTTGTGTCATATATTGGTTCATCGCCAATATATACGCATACTTGCGCATTTTGTTATTTTCCTTGTATTCGTGTTACGTTGATACATCAGTGTCGCTGATATATACGTACACGAACTGTTTATATCCTGTGTTCCGTTAGTCAGCGTTCCAGCACGCTGAGCTAGTTATCCTGTTCCTGGTCCTGTTTGTGGATTGCGTTCATCTCTGCGAAGAGATAGCGAATCCTTCTGAGTCCTGTTCCCTGTATTACTCCAGTCTTAGTCAGAGTTCCTGCTTATGTCATATATCGGTTCATTGCCGATATATACATATGTTAGTCAGACGTTACGAATAGTTTCATTGATAGCTGTAATTGTAATACGCTAGGAAAACATACTTATTGTGTATTTATCTGTGTTACGTTCATCTATCTTGATCCTGCTATTTCCTGTCTCTCCTCTCCTGTCCTGTCTTTGTGAGGCACGCCATCGCCGCAACGCATTGGCTGCCTCATTCCAGTCTGTCTGGTTTTGGACGCTTGCTGTCGCTAAGTAATCGCTAGCTAGCAAGCGTTCATTCTGTCTACCTGTCCTGATCTCCTCAGTCCTGGTTTATGCGCTCAGCGCTACTTTGCGCTGAGACGTTATTACGAAAGTGTTTGTGGCTGTTCGGATCTGCACCGGCTCTGTGCACCACAATCTCCTATTGGAGTCAGTCCTCTCCTCCACTAAACTGGGGATATCCTGATCCCTTGTGCTGGTGTGTGTACCTCCTTCACGTCAGCTTATGTGTTGTATGCTGACTGTGGAGATTACACCTCCAAGCTTAACATTATGGTAGCCCCATTACCAATCCCCATTGTGGGGGGGGGGTTCCCAGCAAAAATGACACTGTTTGTTATGGTTCCTGTTCCTTTAAGAAATTTGAGAAGCTCAATTCTGAAACAGAAAATGAGTTTTTTTCTGAATGTACCAGGTTCCTGGCCAATCCCGAGCTCCAGGCTACTCCTGTTTCAACGTGGGCCCCCCAGCTAGTTTATGTTTTATTTAAGGGAAGATTGTTTCAGTGGGCCTACGATGTCTTGGATCATACCAATTTAAAAGAAAGACCACTGGAATTTCTAGCGTTTGTGATCCATAACTGGCTGCGCAAAACCGATTTGCCTAGCCCTTTTGATAAGCTCCTGGCAGCTTGTCAATCAACTGCTCCTTCTACTGCCTACAAAAATAATCAGCAAGCAGATAATTGTTCTGATAACTTTTCTTCTGCTAAGGCAGCAGGGTCTAAAGCCAAACGTAAATGCTCCAAAAGAAAAGCGTTACAATCAGCGGAGTCGTTGCCCTTGGCGACTGCGCATCAGATCTGTAATGAGACTCCGCCAGTAGCAGATAATGAAATTCAGTCACCATTCAGGGGAGTCAAATGGACCTATGAAACTACTAATGAACTTTCATTGCTAGCCAGGGAAAATAAAAGTTCTTGTTTAAATGAATTATCTGAATATGATTATGAAGATATATTACAGAGTATTGAACAGATCAATTTATTCGTGCAGCAAGGGAAATTTGCATACACTACAGTTCAACACTTGCTACAGGTATTGGAGATCCTTAGGAATAAGAAATCGGCCAATCACCTGCTAAATAACCCAATGTATGTTTCTGCCACTAACACATTTGCAAACTATGATCAGCCGGAATGCTCAGCTGTTAAATATGCATGGGATCCTCCATTTGAGAAAGGAGAGATGGAAGCCCTGGTCTATGAATGGAAGAAAGATGCAAGTTCATTTTGTCAGTTTTTCAGTGCAAAAAGTGAATTAGTATTGAATGCATGCATTAAGTCTGCCTATAACCTAATAAAAACTGGTGTGTGTGGGTATGACTTTGTGGCTCCATTGATCGATGTGTGGAGAATGATTCTGGACGATTTTTATGCGATTCAATCAGTTGATACCAGGGAAGACACACTGTCAAGTGGAGATTGTTCCACTTCCTCAGTTCCTGAGGACTCGCCTGCTTCAGCACCTTTGGCTGATTCAGCGAGTGATTCAGAGCTCCTTTTGTGTGAAATTGAAGTTCCTGTAATTCCACCCTGTACCATGGATAACTCAGTGTTACTTCCCAGTAAGACAGAAATTACTAATACTTCCTTTATCTTGCCCTGCACAAATTTCTCAGCAGAGGACCCAGAGGTCCTGCTGACTTCTGAGTCCAGCCTAGCCAGTACTCATGAGTCTTTGTTCAGTGAAACAGACACCAGAAAAATCTTGCCTGTCTCTGCAAACACTTCTGCAGAAATTACCTGTGTTAATAAAGTTCAACTCCTGTCTGATCCAGCAGATGCCAATAGATGCACTACATCAGTTTCTGAGTCCCAGCAATCCTGTCCAGAAATCTCAGAACCCCAGCATCTGAATTTTCCAATTTCACAATTGAATGGTGATTTAGATGCGCAAACATTGTGTTTTGATCTTCCTGTTTCTACACCTCACTCTAGTTTCATGAATAACTCAGAGCGTCTGCTATGTGAGTCCGAAATCGCAGAATTATTACCGTGTTCAGAAAATGTTCCAGTGAACTTGCCCTGTACCATGAATTGTGCAGTAGATCTCTCCAATGAAACTCAGGTCACAGAATCATTATGCTGTCCAGCAGGTGCTTCCATGGTTTTGCCCTGCAGTGTGGACTGTTCGGTGATCCTGTCCAGTGAAGCTGTGGTCACAGAGTCTTATGCTTCACCCAGTACTTTGGATACTTCAAACCCTCTAGCAGAACAGTCTGAGGCACTGCTTACCTCAGTTGGTGTTGCAGTAATATTCACTTGTCTAGCAGCTGTTTTGGAATTACAGTCTGCTCTAATAAAACTTGATGAATTTCTGCCCAGCGAAGCAGAAGCCATTGAAATATTGTCCTCGTCAGCAAGTGTGTTAGATACCTTGCCCTGTACACAGTCTGATTTAACCAATGTTGTTGAGTCCCTCTCCAGTGTTGTAACAGCCGAGGAACTCCAGCCCTGTCCTCTGAATGTTTCAAAAGTCTTGCCCTGTAACATGGATAATTCTGACTCGCTGGAAAAAATAATAGAAATCTCAGAATTTCAGTCCGGGTTAATGAGTGTTTCTGAAACCCAGCCCTGTATCCTGGAAAATTCTGGTTCTCTTGCCGGTGTGGCAGAAGTTCCTGAGTCCCCTTCCTGTCCAGTGAGTTACTCAGTTTTGCCTAGTTCAGTGGGGATTGCTGCACTATTGACTTGTTTTGCAGCCCTTCATGAGCTCCAATCCAGTGTATTTGATGAGTCTCTGTCTAGTCCAGAAGAAGTTATGGGAACCCTGTCTAGTTCGGTGCATACATCAGAAGATTTGTCCTGTCTTGTAAATGCCCCTGAACATGATTTGTTAATAACTTTGCTGGAATCAGAGACATCTAAGTCTGATCCTGCATTTTTTAGTGAGAATCCAGTAACTGTGAAGTCTAGTCATGATGATTTTTTTTTGCCCAGTCCTGGTTTCGGTCCTACCTTGACTGACTTTGAGGTTTGCAGTTCCTTGACATGCCCAGAAGTCTCTCTTGTGCTGGTGTGCCCAGATGTGCTTCGTATGCCAGAGTGCCCAAGTGTGTCTGTGTTGGCGTGCTCACACGCTTCCCTAGTGGAGACATGTTCTGATGTTGCCGGTTGGCCTGCATGCCCGGAGATGGTTCTGGTCCCTAAAAACCCTGATCTTGAGGTTTGTCCTTGTGACCCTGACTCTAGAGTTGCCCTGGGTTCCATAGGGGTTCTTGATGGTTCTCCATGTGAGCCTAAGGGGCGTTCTGACCTGTGGGGATCTCTTTGGAGCTTCCAAGTGTTCTGGGAGATCTCTGAGGAAACTTGTCCTGGTACCTTGGACTGGTTCAACGGTGGGTTTTGTGTTGGTGGGGACAGTTCCGGGGGGCATTGCAAAGGCTTTGGCGTTTTTGGACAGTCCCGGGAAGGCGGTGGGTATCGCTCAGAGAGTTTCTGGGGGCTTTTCTCTGGAAGTCGTGGTTCTGATGGGTATCACACTGAGGCTTGTGGTGCTGACGGGCATGGTTCTGTAGGTTCTGGTTCTGATGGGTCCAGTCTTGTGGGGACTGATTCTGGAATTTGGTCTTGCCGGGCTGTCCCGGTCATCATGAATTATCAGTCAGATTGTTTTGTTGGGAATTTCAGTTTCGAAAAGCGTCTGGTATCCGTTTTTCAGAGGGGGGGGGGGGGGTAATGTTATGATCATGTCTGCAGTGTTTACTGCTGGCTGCAGTGGTATTGTAACCCAAGCAGTTCTGATGTCATTACATGCATTTTCTTGCATAGTTTGGTTTGCACTTAAACTAGTTGCTGATTCCATCTGCAGTCACTCTGAAATTAATGACAGTTTAACATGCTCTTGTGTAAACAAACATTGTCTGCTGCAGTGGAGGGGCAGTCCCTTTCCTGCAGGCTGCATATCATTGTCTGCCTTTTCCTGCTATCAGCCTGTGATTAATTACCATTCACCTGTGTGGGAATCTGCATGTCTGCTCCCATTGGATGACCTCAGTATAAAGAACTGCTTCCTGCAATGTCTCATGGGCTACCATAGTCTCAGATTCTATCTGTTACTCTGCTCGTGCCCCACCTCGTTCCTGGTCCGTGTGGACTGCGCTGACTCCTGCGAAGGGGTCAGCGAGTCCTCCTAGTTCTGCTCTTGTTCTAGAAGTTGTTACTTGCTTGTCTTGTGTCATATATTGGTTCATCGCCAATATATACGCATACTTGCGCATTTTGTTATTTTCCTTGTATTCGTGTTACGTTGATACATCAGTGTCGCTGATATATACGTACACGAACTGTTTATATCCTGTGTTCCGTTAGTCAGCGTTCCAGCACGCTGAGCTAGTTATCCTGTTCCTGGTCCTGTTTGTGGATTGCGTTCATCTCTGCGAAGAGATAGCGAATCCTTCTGAGTCCTGTTCCCTGTATTACTCCAGTCTTAGTCAGAGTTCCTGCTTATGTCATATATCGGTTCATTGCCGATATATACATATGTTAGTCAGACGTTACGAATAGTTTCATTGATAGCTGTAATTGTAATACGCTAGGAAGGGGGGGCGTGGCTACACAGCAGAGTGAATGGAAGTTTAATCCTGCAGCTCTCTGTGCAAAGCATCTAAAAAGCAACAAAAAGCAGCCTTGGAAGTTCTGATTTTCAGCCTGAAAGCTGTTGGAACATCCCCTGACCAAGATGGAGTGGAGTAAAGCGAACCAGAAGCAGAGGAAAAGTTCCCAAGTTCCAAGAAAGCTGACTGACTTTTATGAAGAGATCAGCCAAGATGGCCACCGTCATCTTCCCTTACAACAGCATGGGCAGGATGGCCACAGCCAGCAGCAGCATGGATCTCCTTTCAGCAGCCCCTTCCTCACTCCTATACAACAAAGGAATAGATATGCATCGCTGGCTACCTCATTCCACAGGAGCAAATCTAAAGGATTCCAGCATGAAAGTGAGGAGGAAGGAGAGGATGACACAGCAGAAAACAAGAGAGATAGAAGCCCCAGGAAGCCTGCTAAAACTCAGCAGCAGCACCAGGAATACAGTGACACTCAGGTAGGACAGACTGTTATCCCCTGTCCCCCTCCAGCCATGCCACCATTACAGACCCTGCCAGACCCCTTTGCAGACCTCCAAGCCACTGATGAACCCATATCCCAGAACTTCTTTAAAAAGTTTATGATATCTTTCAGTGGGATGATGCAAAATAATGTAATGGAGATGAGAAGCGGGGTAATGGAGATGAGAAGCGGGGTAATGGAGATGAGAGAGGACATGAGGCAATTAGCTGGGCAGATGTCACAGTATATGAATCACACAGACAATAGAGTGTCTGTGCTGGAGAAAAAAGTGGCAGACATTACTACTGCTTATAATGAGATGGTAGATGCTCATCAGAAGGTGCTGGGAGAACTGTCATGGCAGAAGGAAAAGATTATAGACTCTGAGGATCGCAATAGAAGGAACAATGTTAAAATAAGGGGCATTCCAGAGTCTGTGAAAACTGAAGCATTGATGGAGTATGTGAGAGATGTTATAAAGACTGCCTTGCCTGACATTTCAGACACTGATCTTATTGTGGACAGGGCACACAGATTACCAAAGCCCTCTTTCATTGCAGACCACCTGCCAAGAGATGTGATCCTGAGGATTCATTATTACCATATCAAAGAGAGGTTTATGGGAATAACAAGGAAAGGACAAAAGCTTCCTGATCCATATAAACACCTGATCTTGTACAGTGATTTGTCACAAGCAACTCTGAAAGCAAGGAAGGCCTTCTCAGACATCTCATATACACTAAGGAATAAAGGCATACCATATGCATGGGGATTTCCCACTAAAATGAGAATAATGAACTATGGAACCACCTTTGTAATTAAAGATTCAGAAGAAGGCTATGAACTGCTGAAGAAATGGGGAATTCAAATTGTGAAAGCAAAAGACAATAGATCCGACCGCTTTAAAGGGCAGCCCAGACAATTCCCTATGGACACTTCTCAACCACCATCAGAAGAAAATAAAGCATCAGAGGCTTCCAGAGGTGATGAAGACTAAGTGAAGGATGCTTATCCACAAACTGTTTCCCCCAATTGGACCTTTCCCCTCGCAGAAGGATTTCTGCTAAGGAGGTGAAATGTCTCTAGTCCACTGGATGGACTTGAACAATTTGTGTTCAATGTTATTTTTCAGTTTCTTTTATTCTTTTTTCATTTTTTTGTACTATAGAGGTATGCTGACAGTTTGTCAGTACAACACTCATCCTTTTTTTTTTATTATTATTTTTGAACTTTCAGTTCAAAGGATCATTACTTGGTTCTTTAGTGACTTTAATAGTAATACCGCCTACTTTGAAGCGATTTTGATGTATGTACTGTATATAACATTCTCAAATTTGTTTTCTAGGAAAAATGATAAAAAATGGTCCAAGTATATTTCTCTCAACAGAGTTTCAGTGGAAGAGTCCAGGTCAGGTGACTATATAAATATTGATGTATTGATGATGTTTTTAGACATATTGAGGATGTTTAGCATATATGAAAAAAACAATGTCTCAGGAATTTAATATTTTATCCCTAAATGTGAGGGGTTTAAACTCCAATAGAAAAAGGTTTTTGTTAAATAAACTAATTAAAGAAGAAGGGACAGATGTAATATGCATCCAAGAATCTCACTTGGATGAAAAAGGGGCATCTAAATTAAAAATATTACAATTCTCTAAAATATACCACTCCGTGCTACAGACCAAGAAAAAGCGTGGAGTGTTAATTGCATTTAAAGATTCCCTGGGTTTTGAACTTACAGAGGTTTATAATAGTCCTGATGGAAGACTGGTAGTAGTGAGAGGGAAAATTAATCTAGAGGAATTTACCTTTGCATGTGTATATTCACCTAATAAACATCAAGCCAATTTTCTCAATAAAAAATTAAAAAAAATAAAAAATTTAACAAAAGGTTCCCTGATTATATCAGGTGACCTAAACGCAGTTACAGACCCAATCATCGATTGTACTGCTGGAAAGAGGAAATCTTCTGCGGTTATTCAGTCCACTTTAGTCAACAATGAGCTGTATGACACATGGAGATGCTTGCACCCTGGGGACAGACAATATTCCTTTCACTCAGCCATATACCATTCTTTTACTAGAATAGACCACATATTAACAGATAATTTTTCACTCCCATTAGTATCAAAAATAGAGATAGGAACTAGAATATGGTCAGACCATGCTCCTATTACAGCTAAAATTAAACTAAAAAGCACCCCCAATAGCTCTAATTTTAATTGGAAAATGAACAAAATAGTCTTAAATTCAGAAACAACCTCCCCAATCATTAAAAATAATCTAGAAGAGTTCTTTTCCCTTAATGATACAGAAGGTATATCTAAAGTTACGTTATGGAATGCACATAAGGCCTATATTAGAGGCGTTTTTATGAAGCAAAGTGCAATTTTAAAAAGGAAGTTCAGAGAAAAAACAGATAAATTACTTAAGGAAATACAAAATTTAGAAAAATCTATTTTTATTCAGAACAAAAAAGAATTAGTGCCCAAACTAGAAGCTATCAGACAAGAATTAGCAGAGAACTTATACTCACAGTATGATAAATGGCAAACTATTTTAAAAGAAAATTGGTACTCAGACAAAAATAAAGCAGGGAAGGCCATGGCACAGAAAATTAAAGGTAGAAGAGTTAGACAAAGAATAATAAAAATTACCCACCCCGATACAAAAATCAATGTCCACCACCCCCAAGATATTGTTAATGCCTTAGCAGTATACTATGAAAAATTATATAATTTAAATTCAGATCCCCAGACCTACTCTCCATCCCAATTAGAGATAGATCAGTATTTAAATAAAATTAACCTACCCATTTTATCAGAATTCGAGCAAAAACAATTAAATATCCCTTTCCACTTAAAAGAAGTGGAATTAGCTATCAGAATGCTGAAACAGGATAAGGCACCAGGAGTTGATGGATTTATTAATGCCTATTATAAAAAACACTCAAGTATTCTATCAAAACATTTGGTAAATATGTTCAATGAGGCAGCAACTCTTGGTGTCTTTCCTAAAGAAAACTTGACAGCAATAATAACCACTATCCCCAAAGAAGGAAAGGACCCATCTGACCCAGGGAGCTACAGGCCCATCTCCTTGTTGAATACAGATCTCAAACTCTATGCAAGAGTATTAGCAAACAGACTTGCTCCCCTTATACCGCAATTAGTTTCTCCAGATCAAGTAGGTTTTGTGCAGGGAAGAGGAACATGTGATGGAGCAAGGAAAGTTATGGCACTTCTGCATCAGGTTGGTCTCTGTCGGACGCCTACTCTCTTCATCTCTTTGGATGCGGAGAAGGCGTTCGACAGAGTCAGCTGGACATACATGTCTTCTGTACTACAGAGATTTGGGTGTGTGGGACACATCCACAGAGCTATTATGTCTCTTTACACACAGCCTTCTGCAAAGGTAATATCATCTAATACCTTTTCATCATCCTTTGATATTCACAATGGCACACGACAGGGATGTCCTCTCTCCCCTTTGATATATGTGTTAACACTTGAGCCCTTGGCACAGAGCATCAGAGACAATAAGAATATCCATGGAATTAAATTACCCTCAGCAGAGGCCAAACTTGGCTTATTTGCTGATGACATTTTATTGTACCTTCAGAGACCTGTAGAAACTTTACCCAACCTTAAAATTGAATTAGATCACTTCTCAAAAATATCCCATTATAAACTGAATGAAAATAAGACAAATATATTGCCATGTAATGTACCAGCTAAGTTATTAGAACAACTTAAACAATCTTGTTCATATACTTGGGAGCCTAAATTTATAAAATACCTAGGCATACATTTAACCCCCACCATCAACCAGTTATACAGAGAAAATTTTGAACCATGGTTAGGTAAACTCAAGATTCAACTAGACAATCTTTCTAAATTTGAATTTTCTTGGTTAGGAAGATCAGCCGCTTTTAAAATGTTAATTTTGCCCCAATTATTATATTTATTTAGAAATATCCCTATAAAGATCCCACAAAAATTCTTTACATCAGCACAAAGAATGATAAATAAGTTTGTTCTTATGAATAAAAAACCAAGGTTCTCAAATAAAATCTTAATTACCCCTTCTTTGAATATGGGACTAGGAGTACCAGATTTGGAAATTTATTACAAATCAGCAATCCTAGAACAATCAAGAGCTATCTGGTGTAATGATAGGAGTAAACAATGGGTAATAATAGAATTGGAACAAATCCCGGATAATGAACCCCTCCCCTATTTGGAAGCCAGACTAAATTGGAAAATTCCCTTAAAAATTCCTAATCCTATCACAGCTAACTTTATTAGAGTATGGAAGGAGATGATCCACTACAGTGAAAAACATCCTTTATCACTACATATAGAAGTCCCATTACTTAATTTAGCAAAGGCCTTGAAAAATTTAGATTTAGAAAATTGGTCACAAAATGGTATAATTAAAGTAGCTGATCTCATGGAAAATGATAAGCTTAAATCCTTTGAAGAACTTACCTCAACATATGACATCCCACAATCTGACAAACCCAAATACTCTAGAATTAAAAAATTCTTAGATAAACACTCCCCTCAAAATATATCCTATTTACCTCAAATAAAAAAACTTTTAGACCCACAAAATAATAAGAAAAAGGGAATTGCCATATTTAATAAAACACTTTTACAACTTAAAGATGAAGGCCAAAGATGGCAACTGAATAAATGGCAGGATCTATTAAACATAGATCTTGATCAGGAAGAGTGGGAGAGGGCCTACAGGTCTCTTAAAAAATCAACTAAATGTGTCCTGCATTATGAAAACTTTTTGAAGCTTCTGTGGCAGTGGTATTATACTCCAGAAAAAATTTCTAAGTTTGATGGCAATACTTCCCCCCTTTGCTGGAGAAATTGCAATGAAACTGGATCTTTAATTCACATTTTCTGGTCATGTCCAAAGATCACTAATCTCTGGGGAGAGATAGAGACATTTCTTAAACAATTGCCTATGTTTCTGAGCACAATTTCACCTGAAATGGTATTACTCCATGTTAGAACATGGGACCTTCCCCCGAGTGAAAGGTTTATTTTCAACCACATTTGTGTAGTAACTAGAATATTGATTGCCGACAACTGGAAGTCACACTATGTACCAACATTAGAAGAAGTATTAAGGAAAGTGGAATCCAACATGAGAGCTGAAAGATCTTGGGCTATAAAAAACAGTACTATAGGTGCATTTTGGAAAAAAGCTTATCTATGGCCTACTATATATGTTGATTCTAAGATTCAAGAAGTCTAATCTCTTATCTAACCCTCACATGGATAAATGAATAGTGACTATTAATGTTGTTGTACTAGGGCATTGTCTAGAAACTTAGTGTTGTTGTTGCCTGGCTTGGACTCTCCACTGTTACATTACATCACTTGGACCTACAAAGTAATAAGATAAGTATATTACTGTTATTGTACAAGAATACCTCAGTAAGAACTGTGAAAAGTAATTTTCAGCTGTTTAGTATAGTTTAGTTTAGTTTAGTTTAGTTTAGTTTAGAATTAGTTTAATTATATTAGTTAAGTCATAACATTAATATCTGAATAATTAATTGGAATTGGGAAAGCAAGACGTATACCAAAATATCTACATATACTCTATGTAGCCCAACTCGATGTAGTTTAACAGCTAAGTGAGATAGCAGTGATCCTGTGGGGACGGCAAGTATATAGGAATAATACTTAAAGAGGATGCGTCCTCTGGAGTCTCTGTAGGGAGGATTTAAGACCCCCATTCTCCAGAGGTACTGCTCCTACTAAACCTTAATTAACAATACATTTTAGGAATTCGTTAGAATGTAACTAACAGGATCACTGTTTAAAATAACAAAAATGACATTTAGGTTATTTTGGAAAGATAGGTGCTATTAGGCCTACAAAGATAAATAAACAATCCTTTCTTTAAAAATTTATGGTTTAAAATTGATTTAAACATTTTTTTTCTTGAAATTTGCACTATTTGCATATTTACGCGCTATTTACGTGGTTTTTATGCGTTTACTAGGCGTTTTCTGTGCGTTTAGCGATTTTTGCGCGTTATCGCGCGTTTAAGTGGCGTTTGACGCGTTTTTTTACGTGCTTACGCGTTATTATGCGTAAAACCTCATTGGGTTGCACTCATGTGTATTTTTGTGCGTATTCTTGCGTGTAGAGATGCACATATTTAACCTTTTAAGAACTAAATAGCAACAAGTATACTAAACTCAGCAATCATCTTAAGAGATACTAGCCATTGATTTATAAGGGAAAGTTATTATACACTGTTTATGTATAACTGAAACTGAATGTATATTTGAAAAATCAACAGTATATTTCTCATTGGACTGCTGTAATGTAAAAAGTAAGTTTATTTTTATATTGTTTTAATATGTCTTGGCATATTGTTAAAATTTTTTGGAAATTCCAATAAAAAATATTGAAAAAGTAATACGCTAGGAAAACATACTTATTGTGTATTTATCTGTGTTACGTTCATCTATCTTGATCCTGCTATTTTCTGTCTCTCCTCTCCTGTCCTGTCTTTGTGAGGCACGCCATCGCCGCAACGCATTGGCTGCCTCATTCCAGTCTGTCTGGTTTTGGACGCTTGCTGTCGCTAAGTAATCGCTAGCTAGCAAGCGTTCATTCTGTCTACCTGTCCTGATCTCCTCAGTCCTGGTTTATGCGCTCAGCGCTACTTTGCGCTGAGACGTTATTACGAAAGTGTTTGTGGCTGTTCGGATCTGCACCGGCTCTGTGCACCACAATCTCCTATTGGAGTCAGTCCTCTCCTCCACTAAACTGGGGATATCCTGATCCCTTGTGCTGGTGTGTGTACCTCCTTCACGTCAGCTTATGTGTTGTATGCTGACTGTGGAGATTACACCTCCAAGCTTAACACTGTGGCTTAAAGTATGAGAGGATCGGCAGGACAGCCAGGCAACTGGTGTTGCTTAAAGAGAACCTGAAGCCTTAAAAAATATCTCTTTTTACTTACAATTCTGCTCGAATATTATGGCAGTAGCTGAAATGCCGCTTTCCTGCGACTGAATGATGCTTGTTCCCCCCTCCCCCCCAAATCCCCGGGGCAAAATCCGGGGATTGCTTCCTGTTAGAGGCAGAACTTTCCATTGTAGCTCTGCCTCTGCTGTGTCAATCTGCTCCGATTGCTGCCTTTCCAAGCCCCTCTCAGTCTTCCTTCACAGAGAGGGGCGGGGAGAGGCGGAGATCCGCACGCAGATTGATGCAACTGGAGGCAACGCTACAGCAGATAGCTCTGCCTCCCCAGGCAGCAAAATCCACGACTTTAAAAGTCGTGGATTATTGCCACGCAATTTTGTGTGTGGGGGGGGAAGGGAGAGGCATCATTCAGCCGTAGGAATGCGGCGTTTCAGCTAGTGCCATACTACTCAAGAGGAATTGTAAGTAAAAACAGATATTTTTTAAGGGTTCAGAGTCTCTTTAAAAGGATATAAATAACTATGGCAGCCTCCACATACTTCTCACTACAGTTGTCCTTAAACGCATGATTTTGTTTTAGTTGGTGAATTGACTTGCACCATAACATCTTTAAAACTGATAGCACAATCGTTAATCAATGATTTGGTTCCTTTGGTTGCTGAAACCAATCCTTAGATTTTCATTTACTGTGTATGGCAAGCATCTGTGAAGATCATTTATCCTGACAACAAAGCAAGAAAATTAGGCGTTTTTTAAACTCATAAAGCTTGCCAATTAGACTAGTAGGTGGAGCTGTAAACCTATATAACATTAATAGTGAACCCCAGTTTATAGTGATTTAGAGTGAAAGTGCACCTGAACTGAGAGGTAAATGGAGGCTGCCATATTTATATCCTTATAAACAATACCAGTTGTCTGGCAGCCATGCTGATCTATTTGGCTGCAGTAGTGTCTGAATAACAGCCGAAACAAGCATGTGGCTAATCTTGTCAGATCTGACAATGTCAGAAACACCTGATCTGCGACATGCTTGTTCAGGGTCTACGGCTGAAAGTATAAGTATTTAAAAAAAATAAATAAATAAAGCAAAAAAACAATGGACAATACTATATAAGTGAAACAAAAGGGGAAAAAATGACTATACTTTACATGAAAACTATCTTAACCAAAACAATAATACATTTTATCGTTCTACTGAAAGGTTCAAATAACCAACTTTAGAGCATTGTTTTAGTTTCCAGGGATACATTTGCAGTCCCCGGCCTATTTACAAACAAGAGATTGTCAGCTAATTGCGGCCGCGTGTAACGGTTATCCAGGATAGAGGAATTTAGACATACATGTAAACAACGCAATTACGTGTCCAAAACTGCCAGCTAATTACGGCACATGAGGCTGCTGATTTATTGCTGCACGCCAAGCTTGTAAACCGATGGTGAAATGATTAGAAAAATATGAAATTGCCCAAGGGTTACAGACGAGTGCTTTTAAAGACCACGGTCAAATCATTTTGACAAAAGCATTACATGTATTAGTACGTTACTTTTCCCAATGACAGCCCGTTCTTCTGATTCCCTGGAGAAATACAAGGCTGTAATAGAGTTCAAGAAGCCCCCAAACTGCTGCATGCTTCTATTCACACACCAGCTATTTTATGCCACAGGAAGGAAAAAATAAATATAGAACATAAAATGACTACTGGGATAAAGGAGACGCACTATAGTACAAGGGTTAGAAAATAAACACAGATTACGTCAGTGGAACTGATGAGGTGGTAAATGGATATTGTGATTAATGCTCCCATCCTATGCCACATTTAGATAACACAAATTCTAGGTTAGTTCTAAAAAATATTGGATTCTCAGCTTAAAATAAAAATTATCTGCAGGCCAGAGCATCTAATAGCCATAAAATGTCGTCATGCGTCACTTCTGGACTATGGGAGGAGCTATGGAAAGTAGGCCATTATGCCAAGCATGCACACGTATAGCCTTAAAGCGGATCAGAGATGAAAAACTAACTATAGCAAGTAACTTGTCTATATATCTTATCTAAAGTTTAGATAGTTTACACAGCAAAACTAGCTGCAAACAGCTTTAATAGAAAATGATTATTTCTTCCTGTGATACAATGACAGCAGCCATGTTGTTTGTAAACATTACACAGAGGCAGCTTATCTGTATCTTGAGCACTCAGCCTGTGATAAAAACCTAATCTTCCCTCTGCCTCTGAAATCAATGGCTAGTAACACCTCCTCCTCCTCCTGCCCAGACTGAGCTCCCATGAGCCCTTGCTACTGCCAAGGCTCTATGAAAGCCTGTGGGCGTGGTTTATTTAGTTTATAGGGAATTAGAGTATTAACCACTCCACCACTGAGGGGTTTTACCCCTTGAGCGCCAGAGCAATTTTCACCTTTCAGCGCTCCTTCCATTCATTCGTCTATAACTTTATCATTACTTATTGCAATGAAATGAACTATTTCTTGTTTTTTTCGCCACCAATTAGGCTTTCTTTAGGTGGGACATTATGCCAAGAATTATTTTATTCTAAATGTGTTTTAGTTGGAAAATAGGAAAAAATGTGGGGAAAAAAATCATTATTTTTCAGCCATTATAGTTTTTAAATAATGCATGCTACTGTAATTAAAATCCATGAAATGTATTTGCCCATTTGTCCTGGTTATTACACCGTTTAAATTATGTCCCTATCATAATGTTTGGCGCCAATATTTTATTTGGAAATAAAGGTGCATTTTTTTCATTTTTTTGTCCATCCCTAATTACAAGCCCATAGTTTATAAAGTAACAGTGTTATACCCTGTTGACATAAATATTTAAAGCGTTCAGTCCCTACTATACAATGGGAGAAAAAAGAAACCCTTTAAAAACACCACTCAGGATAGTATGTTGAAATTATCAAAAAATGGTTGTATTTGTTGTTACAAAAATTCTATATAAAGGTACACTTCACAAAATATTCAAGATTAAAATCAATTAAAATACACACAATAACCCCCATATCTCAACTCTCTACCTAAAAAATGAATATATCAAAAGTATTCTCACCATGCATATATAATAATCCAAACCACCTATAGCTATTAACAATCCGTCTCCCTCCCTCCTTGAAAAAGCGGGGTAACGCCCGCGAAACTAGTGGGTCCATTTGAGGGAACCTTCTGCCTCTCTCTGCCTCCACCCTGCCTGCCTCCTATCTACCATCACTGGCTAAGTATAAACTCTTTATTTCACTATGGACTGCCACAATATTTTCACTGGTCCTGCCAATCACTATTTGTGTCACTGTTTTTCAGGATAAATTGTTTTTGATTTATGTATTTCAGGAATTTTGTGCAATTGGTTGTATATTTTTGTTGATTAACTCATTAAGCACAGGTCATAAGACAAAGGAACTTTGTCTCTATTTCACATATTTCAATTCAATTTATGCTGAACCCGGGTTCTTTCCGATTAGGGCTCAGTTCCTGAGCCTTTTGAGGATCACTATTGTTAATAGCTATAGGTGGTTTGGATTATTATATATGCATGGTGAGAATACTTTTGATATATTCATTTTTTAGGTAGAGAGTTGAGATATGGGGGTTATTGTGTGTATATTAATTGATTTTAATCTTGAATGTTTCGTGAAGTGTACCTTTATATAGAATTTTTGTAACAATAAATACAACCATTTTTTGATAATTTCAACATACTATCCTGAGTGGTGCTTTTGAAAGGGTTTCTTTTTTCTCCCATTGTATATACATGTTGTTGGACCCTAGCACACTGCAGGCACATGCAGGTGTTGCAGACACATCTTCTTTTGTCATTGAGTTCAGTCCCTAAGGTAACTATTTATGAAATTTTTTTTTTTTTTTTTTTTTTCTTTGTATTAAAAAATAAATAAATTGGGGAGTGTGGGAGTTAATGAGTTCATTTATAATGTAAAAGAACGTATTTATATATGAAAAATGTTTTTGACTGTAGTCTTACTTTTTGCCCACAAGATGGCCACAGTAATTTTTTGTGAATGCGTCCTGTAAGCGTAGGAAGTATGCTTACAGGAAGTGTAATGAGGCTGGGAAACTTCACAATGATCGCACAACTTCTCATAGAAGCAGCCGATCATTGCTGGGGGGCTTAGATAAACGAATGGGAACGGTTTTTCCTGTTCATTGATCTCAGTGCGAGTGGGCGGCGGCGTGCACGAGCGCGGGAGCGCGCATGAGCGAGTGGGAGTGCAGACAGCGGCGGGGGGTGCGTGTATCTACTCTCCTGGTGGGGAAAGGGTGATAAAAGGAGTGTAGATACACGCATCGCTGGTGGTAAAGTGGTTAAAGCAAAAACAAAAAAGTATTTGGCTTGAGGAATGCCCTATAAACAATAGGAAAGGAACACAATTATGCAGTGAGTAAAAGTTCACCTCGAATCCACTTTAACCACTTGATGACCCACCCTTTACCCCCCCTTAAGGACCAGCGCTGTTTTTACTGATCTGTGCTGGGTGGGCTCTGCAGCCCCCAGCACAGATCAGGTAGCAGGCAGAGAGATCAGATTGCCCCCCTTTTTTCCCCCCTATGGGGATGATGTGCTGGGGGGGGGTCCGATCTCTTCTGCCTGCTGGGTGATGCGGGGGGGGCACCTCAAAGCCCCCCTCCGCGGCGAAATTCCCCCCTCCCTCTCCTACCTGCTGCCCCCCCGGCGATCGAGGCTGCACAGGACGCTATCCGTCCTGTGCAGCCAGTGACAGGACGTCCCCTGTCACATGGAGGCGATCCCCGGCCGCTGATTGGCCGGGGATCGCCGATCTGCCTTACGGCGTTGCTGCGAAGCAGCGCCGTACAAATGTAAACAAAGCGGATTATTTCCGCTTGTGTTTACATTTAGCCTGCGAGCCGCCATCGGCGGCCCGCAGGCTATTCACGGAGCCCCCCGCCGTGAATTGACAGGAAGCAGCCGCTCGCGCGAGCGGCTGCTTCCTGATTAATTAGCCTGCAGCTGGCGACGCAGTACTGCGTCGCTGGTCCTGCAGCTGCCACTTTGCCGACGCACGGTATAAGCGTGCGGTCGGCAAGTGGTTAAGGTGCTCAGTAATGATACCATTTTTGCGAACGATCCAACTTCTGATTGATCAGATTGGTTTCTTTTGATGGTGCCAATTGACAGCAAATGATCTATCATCCATCCATTTTTAAAAGATCAGGTTAAATATGCTTTTTCCATTTATGGGCCTAATCAATTCCCTCCAGTTGATTCCTTCCACTTACAATTATTAGATTGGAAGGCCGATCCTTCTCTAAACCTATATTGTTAATGAGCACTTTTATAATTATGTTGAGATTATATGTAATAGATGTAGTAAATGTTTGATAACTACCTGATATACATTATTTACCACACACTCTCACTGAATCTTCAAGTAGATCTATCCTTCTCGTTCTTGTTTGATGCTGTACAAAGCTAAGGACCACCGCTCTCATAATACTCTCCCCTGCTGCCTAACCCCCTACTTTGTCCCAACCAATCTCCTACGAAACAGCTTTTCCTGACCATATTGGACAGTGAGACAACCTATTGCATTAAATACCAGTAGAGATGTAATAATGGTCAGATTGAGCTTGAAGTAGATGGCCTACTTTTCTTTTTATAAATATTTCTGAAGACATGTATCAGGGTTCCTTCCCACCCCATTAATGCAATACTGAAAAAGATAAGTTAGATACTTATCTACGGAGTGGTTCTGGATCCCATAGAACCTTCATTGTCATCTCTCCATTCCACTGGTGCCTCTTATTGAATTTAAACATATTCGGGACTCTTCGGCAAGCTTCAGAAGGACTCGCATATCGCCGAGTGCTTCCGAAGAAGGGCACATGCCACTGCTGAATCCACAATACAGATTTAGAAGTAGAACAACTGGATGTCTTGTTATGGAGGGTTTGCCTATATGCCTCAAACATATTCATTATTCATAGCCAACTGCAAGTCTAGTCCCTGACTGAGTGCATTATCTTGCACATATCACACTCAATGCTTGGTATGTAATGTCCTATGTGTTGGCAGGTTTATCATTTTTAAGCGTTCAGTTTGTGTTGCACCTTGGCATTCGTTATACTGTAATTTATACTTGTAATACTAATATATTGAGTATATTATGCCTTTGTGTATTTCTACATAAAAAAAAATGGGGTTGGACTCATTCCTGATACGCCTCATCCTATTTCCCCATTGCTCCTTTATTATTACATTTGTGCTGCACATGCTTAAGACCAGACTTGCGCATACGCAATTCAGACCCACTTGTCTTTGTAAGTTCAAAAGGACGCTAATATGTTGGCAGCATGGTGGTGTAGTGGTTAGTGCTCTCACCTTGCAGTGCTGGGTCCCTGGTTCGAATCCCAGCCAGGTCAACATCTGCAAAGAGTTTGTATGTTCTCCCCGTGTCTGTGTGGTTTTCCTCTGGGCACTCTGGTTTCCACTTACATCCCGGAAAACATACAGATAAGTTAATTGGCTTCCCCCTAAATCGGCCCTAGACTACGATACATCAACTACACAATACATACATAGACATGACTATGGTAGGGATTACATTGTGAGCCCCCCTGAGGGACAGTTAGTGAGAAGACAATATACTCTGTACAGCGCTGCGTAATATGTCAGAGCTCTATATAAGTACTAAATAATAATAAAAGTACTTTCACAGGCTGGTCAACAAAATTCTCCTGGGCCCGGCGGTGGAGGGGTGGAGGGAAGGTTCCATGGGATCTGGTGCCTTCCCCATCATAGGGGAGTATTTGACATCCATTTCGGCTCGTTTCAGTATTGCTTTAATGGGGTATGGAGGAACACGATATATTACTTCAAAAAAATATATAAAAAGAATAACAGGGCATCTACTTCTAACGCAACCTGACCATTTTCACATCTTTACTGGTAATTTAATACAATAAGTTGTTTCACTGTCCAATAGAGAAACTCAGCTGGCTCTAGCATCTAGCAACCTGTAACTCAGAAATCACGGATCATTTTACCATAGTTTTAATGGAAGGTAATAACCTAGACAGTGTCAGTTTTGTGAGATTTTAGCAGGCAGCTTCATTTAGGAGGTACAGTTCCTTTGTGTACATGTCTGATCAAGCAACCACAAATGGAATTCATTCATGTTAATGTCTACAGAAGCAAGTTATTAAACAAATGAGGCTTCTGGTGGATTGGGTCCGGATGTCTATTCTATACAAAGAACACATAAAAACTCATGCTACAAGGAGTGTGGCCTCTTCCAGAGGGATAATATGCGTAAGTTTACAAATATATGGACATTGTGGCTGCGGAGCATTTATAAGAAACACAAATACATTGCTGTAGGCATTCGGGAGTACCATAAATGGGATCCAAAACAAATACCCAGTGCAACAGTTCATTGTGGCCATAATGTACAGTCAGAGGGGTTTAACATCCACCACAGAGGGAGAAGATTGTGTCTGCTGCTGTTTCTCTGAACACAAACACAGAAGTTCCAGAGGACTCCATATATTTATAGATTCTGACAAACTTTGCTGAATAATAAAAAACCCTGATGTTCAACTCAACCAGTCAAGTTACAATGAAGTTGCAACCAATTTATTTTCTTTTCCCATTGTTTTTTTCCCCTGTCATATTTATCCCATATTCTTATCCCTATCTTACTGTCATCCTATGCCTCTTCTGCTGGTCATATTCCTCATATGGCCCCTCTTGCTCATCACACCTATCCCATCCTCTTCTTGCTTATCCCTCCCTTTCCTGCTGGTCTTACTTTTCCTGCTGGCCACACTTGTTGCAGGAACTATCCTGCTCATCAGACTCTTCCCTGACCCCTCTCACTCGTCAAACTCTTTGCCGGATTGTCACATTCTTCTTGTGCACACTCCTGCTCACCACACTCTTCCTGTGCTCCCCTCCAGCTCATTGCAGTATTCCTGTGTCTCCTCCTGCTCATCACTCTTCCCATGCTCCCTCCTGCTCATCACAATCTTCCTGTGCCCCCCTCATGCTTATTACACTCTTCCCATGCCCCCTTCTGCTCACCACAATCTTCCTGTGCCCCACTCCTGCTCATCACAAACTTCCCATGCCCCCCTGCTGCTCATCACACTCTTCCCATGCCCACTCCAGCTCATCACACTCTTCCTGCACCCCTCCTCCTTTTCAAACTCTTCCTGTTCTCCTCCTGCTCATCATACTCTACTTGTGCCCCTTCTGCTCATTATACAACCTTATCCCCTTCCTGCTGTGGTAACACCCATCCCATTCCCTTCCTGCTTACCATATTCATCCCATGCCCTTCCTGTAGGTCATACTCAGCCTATGTCCCTCCTGCTCATCATACTCATCCAATGCCATTCCTGCTCGTCTTATTCATCCTTTGCCCTTCCTGCTCAACATACATTTTTGTGTACTCTTCCAGCTGGTCATATTATTCCTGTGTCTCTTTTGCTGATAACACTCATCCCATTGCCTGCCTGCTTGTAATATTCATCCTATGCATTTCCTGCGGTTCATACTCGTCCTATGCCCCTCCTGATCATACTCATCCCATGCCCTTCCTGCTAGTCATACTCAACCTATGCCTATCCTGATCATGGTCATCCTATGCCCCTCCTGCTGGTCACACTCATGCTATGGCCCTCCTGCTCATCATACTCAATCTACTACCTTACTGCTTGTCATGCTTCTCTTGCTCGCCACACTCCTATGCCCCAATTTTTTACTATCAGAATCGAGTAGTGGAATATTAGTAAAACCATACCACAGCAGCCATTTTAAATGTACATAAACTAAGGACTATGGCACTCAAGCTTCCTTGCTGCTACATGTTGTAAAAACTTGCGACTCTGCCAGTGACTAGCTAATCCCTACAAAACGTCACTGTCAGATGTCATAGCCACAAGTAAACTTGAGACCACGACCAATCAAGGAAATCACAATTTTAAGCCATGTACACCTAGGGAAGAACAGAAAGCCCAAGAAACAGCAACACTCAATTTAATTCTACCTCGTTTCTCATCGCTTACTTATTCTATCCCACCAATTTGTTCAGCTGCCAGATATATTTACCAGCGCCAATGTAGATTGTTGTGTTTAGTTTTTATAATAAAACTAACAATGTAATTGTTCCAGGTCTGCCCTTGTTACCTGAATATTTTGATCTATGCTAGAACTCTATGTCCTCGAGAAGACACATTACCGCACTTATTTATATAAGTTGGGTAGGGAGATACCGAGAGCCCGATATGGTGCAGTATGTACAGAAGAATTAAAAATGAAAAAGTGGACTGTTATGCTGGATACACACTTTGCGTTTTGCCACGCGATTCGCAAGATCGATTCCATCGATTTGATTATTTCCAACATGTTCGTTCGTGTTTCGATGGATACAGCCGTCGATTTTGCATACTTAATATGCAAAATCGATGGCTGTATCCATCGAAACACGATCGAACATGTTGGAAATAATCGAATCGATGGAATAGATCCCGCGAATCGCGCGGCAAAACGCAACGTGTGTATCCAGCATAAGAGTGATACTCACAAGTCAGTTTTTTTCCGTTTTTTGTTGTGGACAGGGCCAGAGCTTGACTAAGAGGTCTATGCTGGGCTGGGGCTGTTTTTTTGTGCGTTTTTTTTTTTTCGTCCACTGATTGGTCAAATATGTTTTTTTTCCAGCTCCTATCAATTGTAGCACAAAGAACAAGAACTGACAGCAGTTCATGGGGCAATTATACAAATGAAAGAATTGCCATGTGCAGAGTGACAGTGTACCAGTACGGTGTTTGCCAGGTGACTACCTGCCACGTGGGCATTCAGGGATCTGCATACAGGCATGTGACGCTGGTATGCTTAGCCCTGCACCCTGGGTAGTTTTGCAGTTTAGATAGTGGCACGGCAAACATTGATCAGAGGGTACAACACACAGAATTTCTAGCAGAGCTGGTATCGCGATGAAGTTCTACATGAGTTCATGCGAAAATTAGTAAGAGCATTGCAGGCTCACCTGCAAAGCAGCAACAGGTGTGGCATCCGTAATCTGTGCATGCGACGGCCGCGCATGGACAGATAAGGGGGGATGTGGAGTGAGCTGCAATGAGGTGAGAGCTTCCAGAGGTGAAGTCCGCGGGAGCATATTTTAAACAGGTAAGTACTGAGGATAGTACTGAGGTAGGGGGGTGAAGTTTAACTCCAATCTACCAAAAAGGGTAAACAGAGTTCATGAGAACCATAAAGCAACGAGATCAATTACGATATATATTGATCAATTTAAAGTGTACAGAGTACAAGCCGCAGGGCGAATCCCAAATCATTAATAAGAATTGATTTATTTGTATTTTGATTTCAGGAGTTGGGCAATATGGAATTGAGACAGCTGCAGTGCTGGCAGCAAAGATGGAGATGTCAGTCGGATAAGCGAAAGGTTCCAGATGCCAATCTAAGTTTGGAGAAACACGAGATTCCTGAAATTGGAAAGAGACTAAAACACGAGATTCCTGAAATTGGAAAAAGACTCAAACACGAGATTCCTGAGATCGGAAAACGTCTAAAAAAACTGACTGAGCAAAGCATAGTGCCAATTGCTAATGTTTTTCTTTCCCAAGGTGGTGCTTTTATAATGAAGAGTACCGTGCTGATGGTGATCCTAGGTTGCCATTCTGTCCTAGGAGAACGAAGAGAGGACATTCTCATGTATAATAAGGGGTTAATGAGAATGCAAGGCCCAAGCATGTTAATGTTGGGTGACAAAGGTACTAATCCTTTCACACCTCCCTCCGCTTGGCACAGATGGACCATGCAGGGACGGAGGAAAAGAGCACTTGTGCCAGGAGAAAACAAATTTCAGGGCACAATGTGGGTGAAAGGTCTGAAGGGTCAGGTGTGCGTGCAGTGGGAATTAATTGGCAGTATAAATCTGCTATTGAGTACCACACTCCTAGAATCGATGCACCGATCCAAAGGTTTGTTAAAAGGTACATTGCAGTACAATGGGTACGTGCAAAAGGTGGAGTGTGTGATTCAGGGGTACCTTGTCTTGGTTATGCAGAGTGAGATGGTTCCAGATTGGAGAGGAACGAGTAGGAGGCGTCAATTCTCCTGCCGGAGAGACGGGGGGGACAACATCACACTCTGGAACTACCAACAGAGAGTGCCTCTGAAACAACTATACACACGTAAAGGCTGGAAAGCCGAGGGTTTGTGGTTCTCGAAACAAGAGGTAAAAATCGAGATCAAGCCACATTTCCAGGTGACAAAGAGGGTGGGGAGAGCGGTCCCGGGGGAGGGAAAGCCAACACAGGGAACCCCATCCACACTACACGGGTCACAACAGGGGACGATATTACACAGTCCATATGCACCTGCTTATCCTCATGCTAGGTGGGTAAGTGAAGAGGTACTCTTAATTGAAAGATTGCAGAGAGTACTGTCTTCCCGACCTCAGGTACATATTGTGCCTCAGGACGTAAGGGGGGAAGAGGTCCAATCAGGACAGTTGGGGGCATATTTTGTCAGGGAGATGCTTAAAGATCCTGTCCAACTGAGATTGGACAAGGGGAGGTATAGCGATTTTTCTGGAGAAGGATCTTTTGCATGGCAGCTTCGAGATGTTTGGGTGAGCAAAGGGAAACGGTGCAACATTCCTTTAGGCACCGCCACTTCCTTAGTTCCCACCTCAACCCGTGTCTCACACCAGGACCTGAGAGGTCAACCTTTTTTGGTGCTAGACGGGGAGGTGAAGCAAGTAGAGTTGTCCTCATGCGGGCAATTCTTGCAGAAGTACCTGCGTTGGCTGGGGCAAGTCAAATTTAGTGAAGAAGCCTGCAGGCTCAAGAACGCCGAATGCGAGGATACCGTTCAAAAGATCCACCCTGAAGCCCAACCGATAGTTCCGGTGGCTGAAGGAAAGGTTTGGTTTTTTAACATAAGGTCTAATGATACATTCAAGGTATATTCTCATAATTGTTCCGATAAGGGAGATTTTCCAAGGGGAACATATTGTGGGAGCGGAGATCCCATATGGATCCAGTCATCCAGGTTTGATGACGTTATTTCTCAAATTGTTAAGAGAACTCTAAAGTGCAAAGTTTCACGGGTAGTTCCCATCCTGAAAGAGAACATGACATGGGACGATGGGGAACAGGGTTTGATCCAAGACGACCACATTTTGTTACAAAGGTTAAACAAACAGTACACTAAGTTAGAGGTAAGATTTCACCATGATACAGGTGATCTTAACGAGGTAGAACACAAAAATGAGCAGGTGAGTGCCAGTCTGACCTGGTGGACAAAGGTTCCGGTGATGTTCCAGGGACACTCGGACTGGGCCTCTGCAGTTCCAAAGTTCTTTCTACACCCACTGGTCGTCTGGATGGGGATGACAACGTTAGGCATCATTATCCAGGTGAGGTTGCGTGTTAAAATTACGTAAAACAAATTAATCTGGTCCAGAGATTGGTGCCTCATAAACAATCTCCTGAACCGATATTTTCAAATTAAGGGATATACAGGGTTACGGGTATAGGTTTAGTAGTACCGGTGATGGAGTTGATTGTATAAAGGCGCTCTTTTAGAAGGCACCTGGCACTGCTCCATTGAGTAACAAACAAACGAGTTTCACTTTTCTGTGGTCATGCAAGTTTGTGAGTGATACGTAAGTAAAGCAAATGCTGAGCTTGTGGTATAGAGGGATTTAGAAGTAGGGCCTCCCCAGAGAGCCTGGTTACAGGAAGACCAAGAGGTCTTGCTCTCTCTTTTCCAGGGGTAACCGCCTAGAGCAGAGAAGTTGTGTGAGCACGAACATCGAAAAGTGAAACAAAGGAAAGAAACCAGGTACGGTTAGGTTCAGAAGTGGGGATCTGCGGATCAAGCCTTTTTAGGGGGGATTGTTATAATTTAAGTAGGCCTCAGTTATTTGGACTGAGTTAGTCAAAAAGGCTTGGAGTGCAGATCGGCCCTTTAAGGGGATTTTCTCTGAGAGAGAAAATCTGCAGTTCTGTCAGCAGAACTAGAACATACCAAGAAGCTGTTCTAGTACAAGGCCGCAGGTCTCCCTGACCTGGGCATGTACCGCCACTAGAACAATAAACATAAGCCATGTTATGTAAATATCCACATTCCTGCATATAGGTCAGGAGCCTCATTGATTATTAATCAAGTAGGTGTGTATGATGACACCACGAGTGGGTCCACCAATAGTCTGATCTAGGGGGTGGCGAAGATGATGTCATATTTAACTCTTTCCTAGTCAGTATTAAAGGCGGAGGGAGCTATGGGAGCTCATTCTGCTACTTTCGCAATAGCTCGCAAGGCTGACTGGGACCTCTAAGTAGGTGCTTCCTTTCTGTAATCTGATATAATGTCTGCTGTACATAGGTAGTCTAGATGTAACAGAGTAGATACAAGAAGACCTGGGTATCTTCAGCAGGAAGGTACTCAAGCAGCTGTAACGCAACATGGAAGTCTGCTTTGCCAGGAGATGATAAACTGTATCTATCTGTATTTCTGTTACTTGAATAAATAACGTAAACCTTGAAGAAGCCTGAGGAAGTCTATCTCCTGCTTGCTGTGTGGAGAGTCAAGTGATCTCAATAGTCTGTGAGACGTAACTGTAAGAAGTTACTGGTGTCGAAGCAAGGTGCTATAGAAGCAGGTTCTAACAAGGGTTACCATCCAGGTAACCACTATAGAAGCAGGTGGGGAGATTAAACCTGTCCCCACTCAGGATTAAGAAGTCGCTCTCTGTAGACAAAAGAAAAAGGGGCCAAATCCCCTCCACCAGGGGTGGACTCAAATTGTAAACAAGGATACAGAGGCGCCAGTAGTATAAAACTAGATAAAATCTTTAAAAATGTGGGGGGCTG
This sequence comes from Hyperolius riggenbachi, assembly GCF_040937935.1. NCBI lineage: Eukaryota > Metazoa > Chordata > Amphibia > Anura > Hyperoliidae > Hyperolius > Hyperolius riggenbachi. Next base: position 47,379,804 of record NC_090656.1, read on the forward strand.
TTGGTGGAACTATCCCCTCAACACAAAACACAAGATAATGGCGCTAAGTTGACTGCTGAATACAAGTGTTATACTCGTGTATATAACCTTTTGAGGTGGGCTGAGCCCGCGAAACGCGTTGCAATGGAATCGGAGTATGTAAATAAACTTTATTTATGTTGATAATTAGACATTATCTTGTGTTTTGTGTTGACGGGATAGTTCCACCAACAGCCCCCCTTATTTTTAAAGATTGTATCTAGTTTTATACTACTGGCCCCTCTGTATCCTTGTTTACAATATTTATATAAATTGTTGATTTGGCTAGTTAGGTTGCAATTAACTATTTTCTTCCATTTAGGAATAGCTAGTTTGAGGTCTCTCCACCTCCTCAATCTGGAGAGAGATGGCAGCAAAATTACCTTGCTTTCCAGTGCAAAATTGATATCATTATTTTACAGATTGTACATACAATCCAGATTGTATTATGTATGGGTACACCAACCAGTCTAAAATGTTCACTGTACTCCTCCAGAAGTCTCTATAATGGATGAGACCTGTATGGCAACTGTGGCATTGTACCACAGGATTTAAAGCCATAGTGAAAGTGTGACATTTAGGCCCCTCCTCCACTTCATCTGTGTGTGCAGTGCAGATGGCCGTAGCAACACACTGCACTTGTGTTGCTATGTGATTCTTGTGCTAAATCGCAACACATGGTTGGAAATATCACACAGTGCAGTCTATGTACTTTTGATGTCCCTGCAGATCACATAACTGTGTGTTGCTGAAAAGGCAATCCGAGTGGTGAAGGACTCCACTCTGATCGCTTTCACAAGTGGGGAAGGACCATATGGGCTGTTGGTTACCACAGTATTTTTCCATTATTACCCATTTTTTTTCCTGCTTGCATGGAAGCTGCCATCTTGCTGCTGGTGTCACCACTGTAGATTTAGAGAAACTAATCACTAACTGTCCCTTTCCTCTGCTTGTCTTTGGCAGGTTCTGTGCAACATATCACTTGTTATGTATAGAGTGCTTAGGGGGGCCCAATGCAAAACTTGCACTGGGTCCCAAAGCACCTAAGCTACGCCACTGGTCCTTACCTATATTATTCAGTCTATGAGATCACATTGTCCTAGAAAAGCACTTCCCATTTGTACAGAGCCAATGTACTCTTTCACAGAAGCAGGCTGGAGTGCTGTAAGCTCCCTGTGCGAGTCAGTGTGTGCATTGCCTGTGTGTGGTCTGGCCGTTCTCCAATATCAGAGGGCAAGAATTAAAACCGAAACAAAGACAATGTAGTGTTTATTGACAGATGGATTGTCAGGTAAAAGCTCCCAAGTAGAGGAGAGGGGGAGATTGGGAATCACGGAGCCAAGAAAACAAAAACTGTTATTACAAGGCGTGAGAATGGCGCTAGATACAGTGCAGCATAAAACGACACAAAAATACATGCTGCTTCTTGTAGCTGACGGCTTTATGTAAGGGATCTGGAGTTATTCCTTTACAGCATGCGGTGGTAAAGCATAGATCTATTGTGGTGAGCACTTTTTTCATTAGAAACATACAACATGCCCCATTTACAAAATGCCCCCTATTTATTCTACAGCGCTGCGTAATATGTTAGGGCTTTATGATTTTTCTTTAAATTTGTGATTATTTTTTAAATTCACAATTATTAAACATTACAAATAAATGTATCTTTCTAGCTCCACCTGGTATCTGTCAGCATCACTTACCATCACAGGCTGGACAGCTGGCACAAATGGGTGACCATGTAGGGGCTCACGTGCGGTTGCAGGAATGTAGTCGTGTGTTTGTGTGTGCGCCGGCAGTGTGTGGTGGTGGGTGGAGTCAAAGTGCTTTGTGAGCATGGCGCGCAGCTTGCGTGCATAGCAGCCCCTGTGCGTGTTCACAATTACTGTATGTGCCAAATGGTCTATAAAGCCCAACAGGACTTGCTGTAGTCTTGCAGCTAGTGGTGGTATACAATACAATATAATAACATTTCTATAGCGCTTTTCTCCAATAGGACTCAAAGCGCTTAGGCTCTCTCAGATTCAGTAATTAGTAGGATGAAGTATTCACACAACAAAAGTTATATTTCTGCAAATGCCAAACTGAACAGGTGGGTTTTCAGTCTAGATTTAAACACGTCTAGGGATGGAGCTGTCCTGATCTGTTTAGGTAAGGAGTTCCAAAACGTAGGGGCAGCATGACAGAAGGCTCTGGGACCAAAAGTTTCCAAGTGGACTCTGGGTATGACTAGATTATTAGAACCTGTGGATCTGAGAATGCGGGGATTGCTACGCAGCTGCAACATTTCTTTCATGTATCCAGGGCCCAGATTATTCAGGGATTTAAATGTCAGTAGGCCGATCTTGAATAGGACCCTCCATTCTATAGGTAGCCAGTGAAGGGAGTGCAGGACTGGCGTTATGTGGCAATGATTGGGTTGGTTGGTTAGCAGTCTGGCAGCAGTGTTCTGTATCATCTGTAGGCGGTACAAGTCCTTTCTTAAAAGGCCAGTGTAGAGAGCATTGCAGTAGTCCAGTCGGGAGGTAACGAAGGCATGAACTAAAGTTGGTAGATCTTCTGGGGGGATGAGGTGCTTGAATTTTGTGATGTTCTTAAAGGGAACATTACCTGAACGGAGTAAAGAGTTACTTAGTTTTACTTAGTTTCGTTTTTGACGACTCACCAGTCGGCTGGCCGCCATGCGTATTATTGGACGCATTCCCTACTGCAATTAGCGCTGTTGCGGATCGCAAAGCGCACAAAAATATGCGATGCCGCATTCCGCACACATACATATGTGGCAACGTGCATCTTTGTACGCGTTGCGGTCCGCAACATCGCTAATTGCAGTAGGGAATGCGTCCAATAATACGCATGGCGGCCGGCCGACTGGTGCGTCGTCAAAAATGAAACTAAGTGACAGCGGGGGACCAGAGGATTCCAGAGCGGCTCCGAGGGCACAAGACTGCTGCAGGGGGCTGGTACTAGCCCCAGGTAATTAAAACTCTTTACCCCCCGTTCAGTTAAGGTTCCCTTTAAGGTGAAAATAGGATGATTTCACCACAGCAGAGATGTGAGTTCTGAAGTTTAAATCCCCATCAATTAGAACTCCCAGGCTACGCACATGATCAGAGCTGCGCAGATCCAAGCCTCCTATTCCCAGTGGTGAAGACTGCAAGTTCAGTTGTTTTGTTGTCATGCACTGCCCTCCGATCAGAAGGACTTCAGTTTTGTCTGCATTTAGTTTCAGCCAGTTGTCATTCTGACGTATATCCTATTACTGCATTCTTCCGTTGTATTCTGTTCCTGCATTGGCGTTGATCCTGGCTTGGGTGACTACCCAATTTGGTATTTGACCCGGCTACACTCCTAACCAAGCACTCCTGCCCCAGGCTGTCTGGGTATTCTGTTTCATCTTTAGAGCTCTCAGACTGTCAGCTACAAGGGCTATGCCCTCATATCAAAGTCTCCACTCCTAAAAGTACGTGCACTATCCTAACACTATTATTTTTAACTTATTAGCAGCTTCAAAGAAATCATCTTTCTTGAGATAATGCACTGCTTTTGACCTCAGCTAGCAGAACTCGACGTGTTGTAAATTCTTGGAATGCTTTGATGTCTCTCTGCTAGCAGAGGATATAGAAACTGAAAGCAGAAGTCCTCTTACTGTCTTACACTGCCCCCTAGTGACAAGTGACCACAAATATACATTACAACAATACTAATTAGCAGCAAAGAAATGTAACAAAAAATAATTAAATAAAAAATCTGTTAAAATAAATTGGGCTGGAGCACTTGCAAACCTCTAAGTAAATCGGCTACTAAAGGGTTTAAGCTCCACAGCAAATGGAAGCCTTTCTTAAATTTTGAACATGTATCATTCAAAATTAAACAAGCAGCTCTAAGCAAATTTTAGTTTGATAGGATTTTCATTCTGAAAAAAAAATTTCTTGTACTAAACCCAGTTATTAAATCAACAAACCAACAACAAAAGTCTGAGATGTGTATGAGTAGTTGCTTATCCTCTTGAAACTCTAATGCTAGCCATTCTCGCATCAATTTTTCTTATCAATTTCTTGTGTGTAGCTAGCCTAAAGAGTACTACTTATATAATGTGGAAACCCCCTCACCTCTCAGATTGGTAGGTCTCAGTGGCAGTAAATCACCCTCCACTTGTAAATCATTAGCGGTCTGTAAAACCACTCCCTCCTCCCCTCCCCTCGCAACAAAATAGCCGCGGACATCTTTAAGATTGGATGTTCGTGACTCAGTTAAATACTTCTCCCCAACTTAGCCTTAGACTATAGTTCACTAGGGCTATGAAATTAATTATATTATTAATTCCTCTGAGGGACAGTTGGTGACACGACTGTGTAGACTGAGAATGCTGTGGAAGATGTCAACACTAAGTGCACAATAATAATTACATTGGAACAATAGAGTGTACTAATAAATTTGCACTGATCATTCAAAACATTAAACACAACTGTCTTATATTGCCAGTCTAACCATAGACTAAGTATGGACTCCACAAGAACTGAAACCCGGAGTTATCTACCCCCAAGAGTTTAGCAGAAGATCCACTATGTCCTGTTAGCTGTGAGGTGGTGAACAGACTTCTTTAATTTGGTCTCTAAGTTTCCATGATTTAAATCTGATTTAGCTTCTGTGGCATGTACTGGAGAAACATTATAATAAAGACCAGGCCACCTTTGTCCAACGTTGCATAAATCAATTGAAGGTGCTTTTGGTGATCAGCAGAGGTCATCATAGGCATTCTGAGTGGACTGTGGCTGTCCAGCCCCATACATAGGAGGCTATAATGCACTGTGTGTTCTGGCATTTCTCATGCCCAGTGGAGTGGGTTTTTTCAGTTATGTGTGCTATGATTCCAGATTGACTAGCCTTCACTCCCTGTGTACATCAATAAGCCTTGGTCACCAATGACCCATCACTAGTTCATGGCTTTCCTTCCATGGCCCACCTTCGGTAGGTACTACCCACAGGGTACAAGGAACCTCCCCCCCCCCCGACCCCCCACCCCCAACATTTGCCATTTTTGATCTAGACCCATCTCAATTTGGCAATCGTCAAATTTGCTCAGATTCTTACATTTTCCATTTCAAGTATGGACAGTTCACTTTCTGACTAATATCCAATTTCTTGCCAAACATTGTATGTGAAAGATGTTCATTTAACTAGTCAGTGATTTAATGTTGTGGCTGATATAGCCTGTGTACTGCATATATAAAATGGACTCAAGTGACCCTTGGATACCTCTTGGATTGTCTGGGTGTTTTCATTTTGTTTACCCCAGCTGTTGTAATAGGAAGCACTCACATTTTTTAATGTACAAAGATATATATTCCTACTTCTGATGTTAGAGTTGAACACGGAGATATTTGAAGTAGAGAAATGTGAACCTACAGTCTCACTGATCAGCTTGTCCATTTAAGAATTTTTGAAGGACTCTTTCACACGGGTAGCTAGCAGTCATTGTGTCCACTGCCTGTCAGCTGTTCCTGTAGATCCCCCGAGCACTTGCGGTTACCTGCAGATGTTAGGCATGGGAGTACATCCCCTGTATGGACATCTCAGGCAGGTGGCAGCTGCCCTCTAGATGCTACATGTAGCTTTTTCTGCAGTTGAGTAAAAGCAGTGTGTGCCAAAAGCTGACATAGGTGTTTACAAACGTTGCTATTCAGTTTCATTACACACCAACAGGATTATACAATCTGCCCAGAATATCGGCAGCTGAACTTCGCATCTTTGGGAAAATGCCCTAATTGAGTTAAAGGACCACTATCGCAAAAATGGTGAAATTGAAATTAAAGAACAACTATCAAAGAAACTGTTTTTCTGTAAACCCCACATACCTCTAGAGCTTGGAGGTACTTCCTGGGTCACGGCTTAGCTTCCCATTGGAGGAAGCTCACAGGAGGCGTGCATCGGTGGGGACAGAGGCGGGGGAGCGTGCACTGAATGACATACAGAAGGTAAATAGACTGCTAGCGACAAGGAGACTGTTGCTAGCCGGGCGCTCTTTACAGGGGGGCACAGGAGACCCCGGGGGGGGGGGGGACTAGAGGTGGCAATAGCGAGACCCAGAGGCATGTCATTATGCACAGGACATGCCTCCGTGGTCTCTTAAGATTTCAAATACCCGCCTCGGGTTCTCTTTAAGGTGTACACAAGTATAAAATGTACATTTCACTCATATTAAAATGAACCATAAATAGTTTTTCTCCTATGTTGTGGTCCCATACAATAAGCAGTAAAAATCTGATACATTTTGTTCTAGTTCATCTCCTCATGGGGGATTCTCAAAGTTTTCTTCATTTTCAAAACCACCTACTGAAATTGCTCAGTCCTAAATAGAGAAAAAATTTGTAAGAAAGCTGTAAGCGACAGCAACACAGGTGAAATGTAATTTGTAATTTTTGTTCAAGCCTTCTTGTAAATGTATTTTGGCACCAATGATCAAACGTTGTCTATCAGCTGAAAGTTCCTACAGCTTTCAGCAGATCTGCACAAACCGTGAGAAGCTCAGAGTAGTTAGGAATTAATTTGCATCAATCAGTGATGCAAGTTATTCATTCAGAAGTAATCTTGGTTACAGCAAATCAGGAAATAGTAATAGGATTGTATATCTTGAATAAGAGTAGGTTCAAACTTGTTTAAAAAACGTATCCGTGGCTCTGTTTTGGGGGCAGGACCAAAACCGGAGCCACTGATACTAATGTTAAAAATAGCAGCAGTCTTGACTCACTTTCAAAAGGGATTCGTGTGCGTTCCGGGGGATCAGATTTGAAAAACTGAATGGGCGGCCCGGATTTGCAGGATTTTCACGGACCCCGTATACATGGAGGGGTAGTGAAAATCAATGCAAAAATGCATCTCTCTCTACACAGGCATCTTTGGGCACAGAAACAGATCCGTTTTTCTGTGTCCCAGCCCTGTCAGTGGGTGGGGATGGGGCTGCCATGCTGGAGAGGGTAGCAGCCAGGATGAGGGGAGGGAAGCGGGGTCCCCCCTCTCTTGGGTGCCTCATCCCCACTCAAGCGGCAAGCGGTGGAACGCAAGGAAGGAAGGTAAGTTTCCACCGCTCGCTGCATACATTACATTAACAACATTTGCAAATAGCTGGAGGGGGAGCGAGGACGGAGGAACCCCCCTCCACATCACCTGCTGCACCCCCTATCATGGCTGCTACCCCTTTCAGCATGGCGGCCCACTCCCCATCCACAGGCAGGGCTGTGCATATGTTTCCACGGACTGAAAACGTATGCTGCAAAAATGCCGTTTTACGGAAAACGGGGAGAATTTTTTTTTCAAACGGATCCGTTTTAAACGGATCTAATCTGCAAGCAGACAAGTGTGGACCTAGCCTAAAAAAAGGGCTAGCCTAGTAGTCATCATAAGTAAGCACCTAAGCTCCTAAGTAAGCATCTGTAAGCATAAGTGAGCACAAGTAAGATAACTATAAACCTATAGATACATCTTATAAACAGAAAACTCTCCAGCTTAACAAGTGTTAGTCACATCCCACTGTAGGTGGTATGTGGGTGGGTCATAGGTGTCAACTACGTTATGAGCTTTATATTGGCTTCTATGATTGACATCCCATCCACTGCATATGCCAGTCAGTTTATACTTGGGATTCTGGGGTGACCTGTTCCCTGCTATTTCATGGAAACTGTTGTCCCCCTGCATGCTGTGAAAGTCCTGGAATGTGTTCTGGCGCCTCCCGGACTTTAAAACAAAAAAAAAATGTTTCAGTAGCATGTCTTAAGGGAGAACTCTGCATAGTCTTCTGCTGAACCACTGGCTCTGAATGAATGAGGTTTTTACACTGCAAGAGCCACAGATATTCTTACATAATTCATAGTACATTTTAATCTTGGAGAATGTGCATTTCATTTGTATAGATTTTAAATTAACAATTTTTTCACAATAGTGGTCCTGCAACTCTGAAGCTCCTGGCAAGAAATGAAATCTCAGTACTGGATGTTAAATGTTGGTCATGTCTTTAGGTTTGGGGGGGGGGGGGGGGGGGGATCCCTGCATAAAAACAGCAGGGACAATTAGGATATGAACTTACAGGTTTTTGTTCCGAAAGGCATCAGCAAAGCTTTGCACACTGTGGAGAGAGGCCAGGTCCAAGCTTAGAACTTCAATCTTCGCTTTGTGCTGCAAGAAGAAAAAAAAGAGTGTCTATGATAAATAACTGTAAACTTGGACCGAGATATCACATTACACTTAATGCATTGTGGAATATATCCGAGTTCACTTGCGTAATGTAAAATGCCCACACTGGAAGTAAATCACTGGAATGGATGAGAGAAGAGCCATCACTGCCAGAGGTAGCATGGTAGCAGCACAGATCGGCTAAACACAGAGCATAGGTGTCTAACAAGTTTATTAAAGGCCATGAATTAGAAACAGACAGTGCCAAGTATCCTTCAGTGGATGACGTTACACAATCCATCATGTGGCGGAAGAACAAATTAACTATTTGTTGTCACGCAGTAATCGCGGTCCCAGTAGATGTGACAACTAAGAAGGCGGTGAGCCAAAATATGTACTTCTGTTCACAGGAGTGTGTGGCTGTTCAGATTTGGGTCAAATGCATCCCAAATATCAGTTATCTGGTTCAGCTCTAACAATCCGAACAGTGATTGATGTATTATTTTATTTATTTATATTAGTAGTTATATAGTGCCGACATATTACGAAGTGCTGTACAGAGTATATATTGTCTTGTCGCTAACTGTCCCTCAGAGGGGCTCACAATGTAATCCCGACCATAGTCATATGTCTAATAATGTATCGTGTAGTGCATGTATCGTAGTCTAGGGCAGGTAAACTTGGCCCTCCAGCTGTTAAGGAACTGCAAGTCCCACAATGCATTGCAGGAGTCTTACAGCCACAGTCATGACTCATAAAGGCAAATGCATTGTGGGACTTGGCCCTCCAGCTGTTAAGAAACTACAAGTTTGCCCATGCCTGGTCTAGGGCCACTTTAGGAGAAGTCAATTAACTTATCTTTATGTTTTTGGGATGTGAAAGGAAACCCGAGTATCCGGAGGAAACCCATGCAGATACGGGGAGAACATACAGACTCCTAACTGATGTTGACCTGGCTGGGATTTCGAACCGAGGAGTCCGGGGAACCCAGCGCTGCAAGGCGAAAGTGCTAACCAATACGCCACCGTGCTGCCCGATTTGTGGTAGAATTTCAGCAGACATTATTTTAAGGTCTGTTGTTAAAGCAATGATCACAACCATATCATAATGGTGCTTTTGTTTTGTTTTTATTTTAACTATCAAAACCTAGTGATGGACCTTTAGAAGAGAAGAAAGCATCTGATTTTCCATCTCATTACCAGCTAAGCTGCAATTACTCAGCCAATCAGTGGTTTAGCTCGCTTTAAAACAAGGCAGCCAATCATAAGTTCCCTCTGGAGGCCCAATACTAGGGTGTCTCCCATAATGCAGCTGGATAGGCAACTGCTATTGAGGATTACAATTGCAGCAGTCCCCATAAGTAGCAGACAAATTGACACACACACTCTCTCATTTATGCTCTGAACTATGTTGCCAACCCAGCCATAGCCATATTGATTTTTAACTAGATTGAATAGGGAGTTTAACATGGAGAATAGTCCTACCAACATGTGATAGGAATCCCTACAGCTATATTTGATGTTATTCACCTAATATAGGGGATTCTCTGAAGCCGGCCACTAATCATGCAATCTTGATTTTACATCTTGCCACTTTCTAGCTTGACAGCTAATCTACACAGCCTGTTTATATTTTTTCTCAATCTATTGGCCCTTAAACCCCGTCTACACGAGGCGATCCGACTGCTCCATTAGCCGCCGGATCGCCTCTTCCGCGTCCCCGCTCGCCCGCGCGTCAGATTCGATCCCCCGCTCGGCGCCGCTTATCTTCCACTCGATTCCCTGCCATTGTCCCCTCGTGGGGAACGAGCAGGGAATCGGCGGTGGCGAGATCCGACCTGTCGGATCTTATCAATCGAGCCGCATCAGCGGCTCGATTGATAAAGGCACATCGTGGAAACCTCGCTCCGTGTACATGGGGCTTTATACTAAATAGATTTGATAAGATTGTGCAATCATTTTTGTATGGTTACTTGTCATCTTACCGAGGAACTTAAGTGAAAAGGGGGAAAAATAAACCAATCCATAGCAAAGTGAGAAGTTAAAAAATAGGAGAAAGATCATGAAATGATTGCCATTTGCCATGGAATTTGTTCAAATTTGATTCACTATCAGCCTGCAGGTCATTATCTTTACTACTGGCAGACAAGAAAAAAACTAGACAGCACCAACTGCTATTATGTATAACCCCACCCAATAACAATATAATAGGATAAAAGGTTGTTGTTGTTTTAAATACATATGCTATACATATGCACAGAGGGAGATACTGGTTGCTTGGTAGTTGGAAATAAGGGATATTTTCCACAATGCAACAAGGCTCCCAGACCGAAACTGTCAGGACCTAGGTCCGGACATCACACTGTGGGAGGGGTTTTACCACAATATCAGCCATACAGAACCCACTGATGATCTGTAAGAGAAAAGATAACACATTCTCATGGAAAAAGGTGTATCAGCTACCAATCGGGATGAAGTTCAATCTTTGGTTACAGTTCCTTTTTCAGACACAGGAGCAGGGAGTCTGTGTCAGTTTATTTCCATGCAAGTGATGGAGGAATCAGCGGTTAAGGAGGGCTATTTCATGAAAACTTTACAAAGGTTAAGAGGATTAAAACAATTGTGACACTCTTGACAAGGATTGTGGTGAAAAACTTACGCTTTGCTTACCTTTCTGTCTACCAACTTATTTTTTTATTTCACTCACTCCCCTCACCAGCCCCATTTTACTAATAACCCCACTACCATTTTACTAATAACCCCACTACCATTTTACTAATAACCCCACTACCTATTTGAAGAACATGAAGGTGCAGAAGAGGCCTTAGATTTATTAACATGGACAGTAACAAGCCAAAGGCTTAAATAGACTCTGTAACAAAAAAAAAAGTTCCCCTGGGGGGTACTCACCTCAGGGTCCCAATGAGGCTTCCCCCTCCGCTGTAGCTGCAGGCAATGCAGCGCTGGCTCCCCCGAAGTCTCCTGCAACCCACGCTTGCTAAATATAGCAAACCTGACAAGGCTCCAGCGGGGGCGCTATTGCGGCTCTCAGCACGGAGATAGGCGAAAATAGCTGATCTTCGTTGGGTCCGCTCTACTGCGCAGGCGCCTTGCGTCTGCGCAGTAGAGCGGGCCGACAGCGATCAGCTATCTCCGCCTATCTCCAAGCGGAGAGCCGATACTGCACCTGTGCTGGAGCCGGAAAGGTACATATTTACATCCCCGCTGTTCGGAGGGCCAGAGCGAGACCACCGTGGGACACAGGAGGACGGGGGAAGCCTCGATAGGATCCGGAGGCTTCCCCCCGAGGTGAGTATCCACCAGGGGAACTTTTTGTCGTTACAGGTTTTCTTTAAGGGGCAAATGGACAATTTACCGGAAAAAATACTGAACACAAACATAAGATAACTGAAAAGAAGTTCTTCTCTTCCCAATTATGCATATTTATTATTATTATTATTTTTTATTTATATAGCGCCAACATATTCCGCAGCGCTTTACAAAGCACAATAAGACGACAAGGGGAACATAGATATACTAACAAATTGTAAAACAGAGTTCCAAGCAGCACAAATATTGTGACAAAAACAGTAAACATTAGGAGGAGGACCCTGCCCTTGCGAGCTTACAATCTAGTGGGTAGTGGGGGACACATTAGGTAAGGGGGTGAAAGATGGATGAGGCAGGGACCCTTTGCCTCTGATTACATTGTGTCAAATAAGTAAATAAGGGCTATAGAATGTTATAAGCTTGTCTGAAAAGGTGTGTTTTAAGAGTGCGTTTGAAGATGCCCAGGTTTGGAGCATGACGTACAGGCTGTGGAAGAGAGTTCCAGATAAGAGATGATGCTCGTGTAAAGTCCTGGATGCGAGCATGAGAGGAGGTGATCAGCTTAGAGGCCAGGAGAATTTCTTGGGAGGAGCGGAGGTTGCGGGAGGGACAATATCTTGAGATTAGTGATGAGATGTATGGAGGGCACAACTCATGAAGGGCTTTGTATGTTAGAGTCAGGAGTTTGAACTGGGTCCTCTGGGTAATAGGTAACCAGTGGAGAGAACGGCATAGCGGGGCTGCATCGGAAGAGCGTGTGGAGAGGTGAATGAGGCAGGCCGCTGAATTTAGAAGGGATTGGAGAGGTGCTAGCCTTTTTTGTGGTAGCACACAGAGTAGAGTGTTGCAGTAGTCTAGGTGGGAGATGATTAAGGCATGTACAAGCATCTTGGTGGCCTCTTGTGTGAGGAAGGGACGGATACGGAATATATTTTTGAGCTGGAAATAGCAGGTGGTGGTTAATGAGGCAATGTGAGGTTTAAAGGAGAGCTCTGAGTCGAGTATAACCCCCAAGCAGCGGGCCTTAGTGGTTGAAGTTATTGGCGTGTTGTCTACCGTTATGGTTGCAATTGGTGGGGGTGTAGAAAGCGATGGTGGAAAAATCACAATTTCTGTTTTGCTCATGTAGAGTTTGAGGAAGTGGGAGGACATAAATGCAGAAATTGCACGTAGACAGTCAGGGACTCTAGATAGTAGTGATGACAGATCAGGAGCTGAGAGATAGATTTGGGTGTCATCTGCATAGAGGTGATACTGGAAGCCAAAATAGTTAATTAGTTGTCCCAGGCCATGAGTGTAGACTGAGAAAAGAAGTGGCCCAAGAACAGAGCCTTGAGGAACACCAACAGACAGTGGGCGTAGGGAGGAATTGGTGTTAGAGAAGGACACAGTGTAAGAGCGTCCAGAGAGATAAGAGGAGATCCAGGAATGGGCTTGTCCCTTGATTCCTAAAGATGATAGTGTCTGCAGAAGCAGAGCATGATCAACCGTGTCAAAGGCAGAGGAAAGGTCAAGGAGTATTAGAATGGAGAACTGGGCTTTGGATTTAGCTACCAGTAGGTTATTAGCAACTTTCGTGAGGACAGTTTCGGTGGAATGGTGTATGCGGAATACAGATTGAAAGGGGTCAAGTAAGGAGTTGGTAGAGAGAAAGGCAGACAATTCTGAATGGACGTGAGGTTCCAGCAGTTTAGAAGCAAAGGGGAGGAGCAAGACAGGCCGGTAATTGGATAGAGAAGCTGGATCAAGAGAGGGTTTTTCGATAAGTCGTGTGATAATAGCTTGTTTGAATAAGGAAGGAAAAGTGCCAGTGGAGATAGAAAGATTGAATAGAGTTGTTAGAGCGGGATTAAGGGAGGAGGAAAGCTGGGGGATTAGATGGGAGGGAATGGGGTCCTTGCAAGCTAGTGGAGGCCTAAGCAGTTATGCAATGAATGGCCTTACCTGGGGATTGGAGGCATTCATGATAAACTATTAAGGTAAAAGACAAGATGATTACAATGCCATGAAAAACACATACTATGATGCCACTTTATACAGAAGAAATAAGCAGATCTGAACTATTTAAGATCTTTTCCAGGCACATTTGTAAAAAAAAATGAGAAATTGATTGGATAAAGCAATCCCCTAACCAGTGAATTGATATACAGGTCCACAATCCATGCCCAGAACTTTGGACCATAGGACTGTCTTGCTTTTCAGAGCTTTTGAAAATAAATATATCCCCGAGAATCCCCTATAAAGAGATGGACTAGTCTAAAACCTGTCACTTCTGTGAGATTTCTAGAATCTACTGTAAACGACAGCAACATAGGAGAAAAGTAATGTATGGGTCATTTTACTCTGGAAAAAAATGTACATCTTATTTGTATATGTTTGCACATATTTTAAATTCTACAGTTTTTCGCTGTAGTGCCCCTTTAACTTTAGAATACTGCAGTTATTTTAAAGGATTGAAACATTAACGTTAGAAATCACTCCTTAACTTAAAGACTGAAACCTTAACTTTAGGTTTGTCTGAGGTAAATTGTTTAGTGAATACTATATGCTTTATCACCATGGTGATAACACTAGAAACAACTCAGAAACGTTATTAAAGACAGGAGATCCGCTAAGTGAATGGAGGCCAATGTCTGTCTCTACAAATTAAAAATTCCCAAAGTACAGTTTATCTGCTCATCAAAAATAAATAAAATCAAGATTGCATGAAAGCGGCCACTGCATTTTATTGCATAGCTGCTGTATGTTCTGTTTCTCAGGTCAGTGAAGCTCAGTTCGCACTTATTTAACCACTTCAGTCTATCTGAACGGATATATCCGTCCAGATAGACTGTGCTGCTGCCGCTGCCTGCCGTTACCAGCGTCCCCCCCGTCCCCCCGATCAGTGAATGGGAATAAAATTCCCATTCACCAACCTAAGTCCCCCGCAGAAAAAACGACTTTGACTGTGGTCATCTTGTGGCCAAATAGTAAACTACACCCACAAATTTTTTACCCAAATACATTTTTTAATAAAAAAAAATACTATAAAAAACAACATAAATAGTTACCTAAGGGTCTGAACTTTTTATATATACATGTCAAGAGAGTATCTTAACTATATTTTTAAAAATGTTAAGCTTGTTAATAGTGATGGATGCAAATTGAAAAAATGCACCTTATTTTCTAAATAAAATATTGCTGCCATAAATTGTGATAGGGACATAATTTAAATGGTGTAATAACCGGGACAAATGGGCAAATAAAATACATGAGTTTTAATTACGGTAGCATGTATTAATTTTAAACTATATAGCCAAAAACTGAGAAATAATGATTTTTTTTCCATTTCTTTCTTAATCTTCCTGTTAAAATGGATTTAGAAAAAAAATAATTCTTAGCAAAATGTACTACCCAAAAAAAGCCTAATTAGTGGCGGAAAAAACAAGATATAGATCAATTATTTGTGATAAGTAGCTATAAAGTTATTGGCGAATTAATGGGAGGTGAATGTTGCTCGGATGCATACGATTTCCGACACTGTAGGCTGAAGTGGTTAAAGAGGGGGGGCAGATGGGACACACGGGCATGTTCTCTGCCTCATGACATGCCTCTGTGTTCCCCCACCACCGTGCTCTTTCATGAGCCCACCTCAAGCTCCCTTTAATGTTCACAAAATGTATTGGACAAAGGAATGTAAACAAATGATAATGTTATCTTTCAGATGTGACCAGAAGTTTTCCACTGAAGCAAGGAGCTTTCCACTGAAGAGCAAAGTGCTGTATTTACCTGTTTGAATGCTGTTCTGCTACAATTTTTTTCTGGTAGTAGATTTTGTGCTGTAAATAATCTTTTAGAGCAAAGAGGAAATGCTCAGTTTCATACCACTTGAAGAGACAATTTTAAATGGTACTATTTAACTCTTGGAATTTTATAAGGTCTTTTTACTTTATGTAGTGGTTGTATAGGGTTTCTGCAAGAAAGCAGGCTCAGTGTTAATATTTACTTATGTTTTCTCTGATAAGCCCCATAAGCTTTATTATTTTGTTTCTGTAATTCTGTGGAGATTAATTAATTCATCAGGTCCTTTCCCTTAATTCTGGTTAAATCTTTAATAGTTCACATCGTTACTATCCTTTCTTGCTAATTAAAGTGAAACCAAAGTTTCAAAATATAATGGATAAAGTGATTAAAAAAAAAATCATGATGATGATGATAGTGACAAGAAAATGAGTATTGCTGCACTTTTTGTTATTTGATTCTTATTAAATTGTTTTAGATGAAATTGACTCGTCCTTACACAACAGTTTCTATTTTAGAAGTATTTTCAGATTATGGGAACAGATGCCTATGGAGCCTTAAAGCAAACCTGAAGTGGAAAAAAAAAAAAAAAAGAGTGCGCGAGTGTGTGTGTGTGTAACCTTGGATACCATAGAACCTTCTCAGCCTTCGCTTTATTCTGTCATTCCAACGTCATCCCCAGTGGAATCTACTCATTCTTCTAGGTCCTCCGCACTGCCAATGCAGCCTTCAGAAATACTTGTCCGAGGAGTTTCAAAGACGTGGACATCTGCACAGAGCAGAATCATCCACAAGGCAATCTAGGCAGGTGACTGGTGCATAGTGGGTATCAAGGGGCCCATGCTGGCATCTTCTCTAAGATCAGATTACAAAAGGCCATAAAGGAGAGCCAAAGCTACTACCTTGCCATGGGTTCCATTAAATCTTTTTTTTTTCAATTAACGTTTATTTAAAGGTATAACCTAAATATATTCTGAATATTAACAATCATCTATAAGCGTTAGCAAATAGATCCAAATGGCAGATTAAGAACAAGAGAACGAAAACAAGCTGTTGTTTACAGGTACAAGCTTATACAGACATCTTTGGGCACCAAAGTTTAGGACATGCTATTGTAATAAAGTTTAAGAGTAGCCATAGATGCCCAGGATTGTCTCCTATGTATTTATAATGGACCACCTGCAAATACACGGAGGAACAAAAGCATACTATGAATAGACAGAGCTTTGGAGAACAGTATATTATACCCTAGTCATATCTTGCAGTTATTCAGCTCTGGGTGTCTAGGGGGAGAGAAGGAGAGAAAGACCCTATGCAGTAGATATCGAAAGGGGTAGAATCTACCACTAGGGGTACAATGTAGGGGAATAGAATGTTTGAGTTAGAGAGATGTAGGAGGAGCAGATTTGTGAGCAAAGATCAATGACCCATGAGAAGCTTATATTTTTCTGATACTTGGAATTCGTTCCAGAGAGCCCAAGTGTAATTAAACCTTTCCATTTTGTCTGTTGCACAGGCTATGATTCTCTCCATTGACTCCACAGCTCCCACCCTACCAATCCATTCTCTGATTGTAGGTGTATCTGTTTTTTTCCAATGAACCGGAATAAGAGCTCTAGCAGCACTGATTAGGTGAATTACTAGAGACTTTTTGTAGCTTTTGTTCGAGTCTGTGGTATCATGGAGAAGGAGTGAGGCTGGTGTGAAGGGAACCTTGTCCCAAGTTATATCTTTTATTAATTGGTGAATCTGGGCCCAGTAGTTCTGAATCTTTGGGCATTCCCAAAAGATATGCATAAGAGATCCCTCTGAGTGATTGCATCTCCAGCACCCGTCGGACACTGAAGGGAAAATTCTGTGTAATAGTTTAGGTGTCCTATACCATCTGGTTAGGAGCTTGTAGCCTAGTTCCTGTATGTTGACACTTATGGAACCCCTGTGATTAAGGGAGAGGAGTTTTTGCCACTGGTCATTAGTAAACTGTGTATCCAGGTCTCTTTCCCATTCCTCCTGAAATCTCGTTTTGTTAGGTAGTGGGCTTGTAAGGAGGATCTGGTAGAGTTGAGAGATTAAGTGTTTATGTGGTCCTTTACTACATATTAGTCTTTCAAAGGGAGACAATGGTGTGGCCCAGTTAACTTTGCTGGAGATTGTTTGTGTAAAGTGACGAAGCTGGAAATATTGCCATTGAGATAGTTGGCACTCATCTCTCATTGCATTAAGATCCGGTAGAGGCTTAACTGTACCATTATTGACGAAGTCCTGAAGTCTAGGACAGCTACCATTGGACCAATTATGAAGAAAAGCTATGTCTTTTGCTGGGGAGAACGCAGGATTGTTGGAAAGGGGAGTGAGTCTGCCAGGGAAGGACGCCAAGCCCTTAGGCGGTAGGTATTTGCGCATACTTTTGATAGTAGCTTCAATCAGGGGGTTTTCCCAGCTATTTCGCGTGGTGAGAGGGAAATCAGACCAGCCCAGGACAGAAGTTGGGAAATCAGAGTTTTCTTCCTCAACCAGAGCCCATTGTTTAGGTAGGGTATAGTTGGACCATTCAATGGCTCTGTTTAATTGAGAGGCCAGATGATATGTATGGATATCAGGGAGTGCCATGCCTCCCAATTCCTTGGGGAGGATCAAGATTGATTGCTTGATTCTTGGGGGTTTCCCTTCCCAAATGAATTTATTGATAGCAGATTGGAGATCTTTAATATATGTTGGCGGTAGGAAAATCGGGAGGCATTGGCTAACATACAAAAATCTTGGAAGCAAGGTCATTTTGACAGAGGCTATTCTGCCAAACCAAGAGAGCTTTTTTTGGGAGCCCCAGGATATTAGGTCTGCTTTGAGCTTTTTACTTAAAGGGATGAAGTTGCTTGTAAAAATGTTATTTAGGTTCTGTGGGATATCTATTCCTAAATAATGTAGCGATTCAGGTGACCAAGAAAATGTGAATGTTGTTTGACTGTTTCAGGGTCAAGTGAGATGTTTAGGGCTCTTGACTTGTGAAAGTTTATTTTGAGGTTAAAGAGAGAGCCGAATTATTCAAATTGCTTCAATAGATTGGGTATAGAGGTTAGGGGATCTTGTAGAAAAAATAATAAATCGTCAGCAAAAGCGGACACTACATGATCTGAGGATTTCGTGCGTACACCTCTAATCGCGGGGTTTGCTCTCACGGCGTTGAGAAAAGGTTCTAGAGTGATTACATATAACAGAGGGGAAAGGGGGCACCCTTGACGCGTGCCATTGGTGATGGTAAAATTGTCAGAAAGCAAGCCGTTGGCCTTTACTTTGGCTGAAGGGTTGGAATATAGTAGATTTATCCAGTTTAAAATATTGGGACCCAGACCTAGGTGTGACAGGGCAGCGCGGGAAAAGTCCCACGCCACCCTGTCAAATGCCTTCTCGGCGTCGGTTGAAAGAAGGAAGGCTTTGAGTTTGAGTTATTTGGTGAGGGCCATAACACCCACTGCTCTCATCACATTGTCTCTGGCCTCTCTACCTGGGATAAAGCCCGATTGGTCTATTTTAATATGATCTGGAATAAATGGGATAATTCTGTTTGCCAAGATTTTGACAAATATCTTGGCATCCAGGTTGAGAAGGGAAATGGGCCTATAGTTTGAACAGAGCTTGGCGTCCTTCCCTGGTTTAGGGATCACTGTTATGTGGGCCTCAAGAAATTGGGAGGAGGGAGTTGTGTCTGAATTGATTGACTTAAAAGCTGAGGTAAAGGCTGGAGCCAGCGCCCTGGCAAACAGTTTGTAGTATTGGGAGCTAAACCCGTCAGGTCCAGGTGCTTTGCCAGGTTTCAGGTTTCTAACTGCCACTAGAAACTCATCCTCAGATATTGGAGCTTCCAGGTCTTTAAAGTCATCTTGCGAGATTTTAAGGGGAGAGGAGAAATTAGTTAGGTAATCTGCAATTTTATTAGCTCTAGAAGCATGAGGCCTTTTCTCTGGGTGTAAGTCTTGCAGATTGTACAGGTCTTTATAGAACCGGCGAAACTCTTCAACTATATCCTCTGACTTAGCTAGCTTAGTCTGTTTGGAGTCTATGATGGTGGGAATATGGGAGTTGAGCATTTTTTGACGTAGAGCTTTTGCTAGGTATTTACCACTCTTATTTCCCAGTTCATAGAAGATTTTCTTTCCTGACAAAATTTTTTGTTTAGCCTCAGTAAATAGTATGGAGTGTAGTCTAGCTCTGCGCTCAGTTAATGTTTCTAGTGTTTGTGTAGCAAGGGATTGTTTATGAAGCTTCTCTAGGTTGCAGATCTCTTCCGAGAGTTTAATTATTCCCTCCTCTTTTTCTTTTTTCAATTTGGCTCCCAACTGTATCAGGCGCCCTCTGATTACAGGTTTGTGGGCCTCCCAAATTGTGAGAGTGGACGTGTCAGTGTTTTTGTGGTCTTGGAAGTAGTTATCTAGCACTGAAGTTATGGTGGCTACTCTAGCTTCATCAGCTAGGATTTGGGGATTGAGCCTCCAGCACCAGGACTTGCTTATTTTCTCAGGGAAGCTTACAAAGAGGGAAACGGGAGAGTGGTCTGAGATTGTCTTGGAGCCAATGGATGGAGCGCGTATGAGTGACAAGTCCCTTTGTGAGACAAAAAAGTAAACGATACGCGAATACTTTTGGTGTATGGGGGAGAAGAACGTATAATCTTTCTCCTGGGGATGTGATATTCTCCAGGGGTCCATAAGTGTCAATCTTTGCAGGTTAGACCTAATAAATTTTAGTGCCCTGTAAGATAGTGTGGAGGAGCCATTCGAGCAGTCAGTCAGTGGTTGTAAGGGTATGTTAAAGTCGCCTCCAAGGATCAGAATGCCTGATGTGAAATACGAGAGACGGTTGAGGGTTGATGCGATGAAGGAAGGCTGCTGCTTGTTAGGAGCATAAATTGTTGCTAAAGTAAAGATTCGATTGTTGAGCTTTCCTTTTACAAACAGGAACCTTCCGTCAGGATCTTTCTCAACCTCTTCTATTAGGAAAGGGGCGTTTTTGTGAATAAAAATTGACACTCCCTTTGTTTTGGTTGTTTGGGATGTGGCATGTATGGCTGTTGGAAAGTGTCTATCAAATCTAGAAGGTATATGATTTGTTCTGAGGTGGGTTTCCTGGAGAAAAGCAAAATGAGTCTTTTCTTTCCTAAGGAAGTCGAAAACCATTGTTCTTTTAGCTGGAATGTTCAACCCATTCAGGGTTCCATTAAATCTTAACCCATCATTGCATCCGCATGCGCAACTTCAGACAAGTGCCGTATGGATGCACTTGTCTTCCTGTTTCAAAAAGGTTATAAAAGGTTTTCATTTTTATAAGATACAAACATTTGCAACTCAGTTGCAGATTATCAAGCGAGTAAGATAGAATATACAATTGACGAATTCAAAATCCCAAATAGAGCCCGGGTATACTCGCCAGAGGCCTCTCACGCAAGGTTAATGTATTATTGGGCTCCAGAAATAAAGTAAAATTTCCCCCTTAAACACATACAGCAGGCCGGAGCCCAGAAGAACTACAAAAAAAACAGAATTGTCTGCTCTAGGAAGGGCAGACCATAAGAAAAGAAGAAGAGGGGGGAAAAAAAGGAAAAGGAAAAAAATGAAGAGAAGGAAAGAAAAGATTGAGAAACCAGGCTCACTCAGTGCGGTCAACAATCCTGTTCCTGTCAAAACTTTATAATGGGCCAATACACAATCTCCAAGGATCCCACACCTTGTGAAACTTTGCAACTCTATCTTTTAGCTTACTGCCCATTTGATCCTGAACCATAAAGGCTGTAATTCTACCCTTAACTTCCTAAAAGATACAAACTGGGTTCTACAAGCCTTGGCAATCGTCTGTGTTGCTGTGACAAAAAAAGTGAGCTATAACATTTAGGGACTTTGTAAGAGACACTGTGTTATGATGTAACAAGGCTGACCAGGGGATGCACTTGTCTTTCAAACTACTTGGGGATGATCTGCACTTCTGAAGGCTGCATGAGCAGTGCAGAAGAGCTATTCAACCTAGCACAGAACTCCCCAACCCTGTCCTCAAGGCCCACCAAGGGTACATGTTTTGCAGGAAACCACAAACATGCACAGGTGAGGTAATTAGTGTCTCAGCAGAGCTGATTAACTACCTCTGTGTATTTCCACAAAACATGCACTGTTGGTGGGCCTTGAGGACAGGGTTGGGGAACCCTGACCTAGCAGGTCAAACAGCTTTTCCCAGGGACAGCAAAGGGACGTCTGGACAGAGTGAGGACTGCAAACTGATGATTTTTTCACTTCAGATTCTCTTTAACATTATCAAATAATTAATGTTTCTAAAAGAACAACACAAAACATTACTATAATATGCAGTAACAAAAACAACACAAAGAAAAAATTAACTTGCATGTAGGAAGTAGGCTGAAGCCTATGACAGCCGATCACGCTGATTGGCTGGCGGGGGGAGGGATGGAGCCAGGTAAAAAAAGAAAAAAATAGTAAAATTTATTATAAAAAGAATAAAGTAAATATTTTTTTTAAAAAAATAAACACAGTGGGAGCGATCAGACCCCACCAACAGAGTTGTGCGGCCCTGCAGCTTGGCCTTAAAGCTGCAGTGGTCAATTTAACAAAAAATGGCCTGGTCTTTAGGGGGGTTTAACACTGCGGTCCTCAGGAGGTAAGGTACATCAAGGGGGTTGAGGAGAGGTACCTCTTGGGGGGTTAAGGTTAGAATAGGTGCCAAATAAGCAAATCTTTTACTAATTGCAGCTTATTTCGGCACACAACTGATGCAGCAGTACAATAATGCGTACCTCCCTGCAACTTCAAACTCCATGTGACAGTCACATGACACTGAACCCTGTAGCTCTAGCAGGGAGTTCAATGCTGCAGGGGAGACACAAGGACTTCAGCTAGAGCTGGGAGAGGCAGGTATAGTTGTAGGCAGCGGTGTCCCTACCATAGGGCGCAGGGGGGAGTGGCACACCGGGTGACAGACACCCAGGGGGGTGTCACCACGACCCCCCACAGCAGCACAGCAGGAGGGTGAAAGCAGCGCTAGAAGGAGGGGCTGTGGAGGCAGCGGTGGGAAGGGGGGAAATATCCCCCCCCTCCCTCACCTGGGACCCTTCCTTCTGTCTCTCTTCCCCTCCATAGATAACTGTCGGGAAGTGCAGGGGCGGCCGGAGGCATGCTGAGAATTACTCACCTAATTTTCGCGTTCCAAGCGTGGAGCGCAGAGTCATGTCGTCACAGGTCTGTCTTCAACGCCGCCCACTGTGCTTCCTGATTAGCGGAAGCACAGTGGGCGGCATTGAAAGCGGAGATCTCTGATGACATGACGCTGCCACGCTTGGATCGCGGAAATAAGGTAAGTCTCAGCATGCCTCCGGCCGCCCCTGCACTTCCCGACAGTTAGCTATGGAGGGGGAGAGAGGCAGAAGGAGGGGTCCCAGGTGAGGGAGGGGGGGATATTTCCCCCTCCCCACCGCTGCCCCCACTGCCCCTCCTTCTAGCGCTGCTTTCACCCTCCTGGGGGCAACTATACTAGCTATACTGGGGGCAACTATACTAGCTATACTTACTGGGGGCAACTATACTAGCTATACTGGCGGGGGGCAACTATACTAGCTATACTTACTGGGGGCAACTATACTAGCTATACTTACTGGGGGCAACTAAACTAGCTATACTGGCTGGGGGCAACTAAACTAGCTATACTGGCGGGGGGCAACTATACTAGCTATACTTACTGGGGGCAACTAAACTAGCTATACTTACTGGGGGCAACTATACTAGCTATACTGGCGGGGGGCAACTATACTAGCTATACTTACTGGGGGCAACTAAACTAGCTATACTTACTGGGGGCAACTAAACTAGCTATACTTACTGGGGGCAACTATACTGGCTGGGGGTAACTATGCTGGCCAGGGGCAACTATACTAGCTATACTGGCTGGGGGCAACTATACTAGCTATACTGGCTGGGGGCAACTATACTAGCTATACTGGCGGGGGGCAACTATACTAGCTATACTTACTGGGGGCAACTATACTAGCTATACTTGCTGGGGGAAACTAAACTAGCTATACTGGCTGGGGGAAACTAAACTAGCTATACTGGCTGGGGGAAACTATACTAGCTATACTGGGGGCAACTATACTATCTATACTGGGGGCCACTATGCTAGCTATACTGGGGACCACTATACTAGCTATACTGGGGGCCACTTTACTAGCTGTACTGGGGACTACTATACTACCTACACTGGCTCCTGGCGCTGCCTAAACTAGGAGGCACCTCTCACTACCTAAACTATCTAGGCCAGCAAGCCCAACATCACCACCAGTCAACCAGCCCAGAATCACTGTCAAAAAGGCCACAGCATCACCCCCAGTCAGGCCAGCATTTACTTCAACCAGCCAGGCACAGCATCACCGCCAGCCAGCCCAGCCACAGCATCACCGCCAGCCCGGCCACAGCATCACCGCCAGCCAGGCCACAGCATCACCGCCAGTCAGGCCACAGCATCACCGCCAGTCAGGCCACAGCATCACCGCCAGTCAGGCCACAGCATCACCGCCAGTCAGGCCACAGCATCACCGCCAGTCAGGCCACAGCATCACCGCCAGTCAGGCCACAGCATCACCGCCAGTCAGGCCACAGCATCACCGCCAGTCAGGCCACAGCATCACCGCCAGTCAGGCCACAGCATCACCGCCAGTCAGGCCACAGCATCACCGCCAGTCAGGCCACAGCATCACCGCCAGTCAGGCCACAGCATCACCGCCAGTCAGGCCACAGCATCACCGCCAGCCAGGCCACAGCATCACCGCCAGCCAGGCCACAGCATCACCGCCAGCCAGGCCACAGCATCACCGCCAGTCAGGCCACAGCATCACCGCCAGCCAGGCCACAGCATCACCGCCAGCCAGGCCACAGCACCACTGCCAGGCCTTTCAGTGCACACATCATCCCCAATCCAGCCAAAAACAGTATTGCCAGCCATGCACAGCAGCCAATAGAGGAGAATTCAGAAGCCAGGTGAGAGGTGTCTACCATATTAAGGGGGCATTCTGCCCATTTATGTGAAATGCTGTCTATTTATGTGCCTTATGACTGCTGAATTTGTCTTGTTAGTGGCCTCATGACTGCCGAATTTGTCTTGTTGGGGGCCTCATGATTGCTGAATTTGTCTTGTTGGTCGCCTCATGATTTGTTGGGTGCCTCAAGATTTCTGAATTTGTCTTGTTGGGGGCCTCATGATTGCTAAATTTGACTTGTTGGGGGCCTCATGATTGCTGAATTTGTCTTGTTGGGGGCCTCATGATTGCTAACTGTGAGACTATGGGAAAAGCTGAATCATAATCATGAGACAATAGCCTTAAACCTACTTTTTTTTAGCTTTTTAAAACAGAAAATTAAAACTGGGGGGGGGGGGGGGGTTCTATAACAATACATTTTTCAGGAGTAGGATGGATGAAATTGTTTATCTTCGCAGTTTATTTTCAACTTGGATTTTCCATAATGTTCACGTATGAGTTAAAGTGTTTGTATTTAGTTTAAATTGCTGTTGGCGCTTTGCGATAGATAAGTGACTTTTGGGTTGCAGTTTGGGCACTCGGCCTCCAAAAGGTTCGCCACCACTGTCCTAATCTAATGTCCCACCATTGCTAAGTTCATGTAAATTTGTCTCCACCTGTGACCACACCCACATTTTGGTCCATGACCACACCCATTTTTCAGCGCAGCCACACAATGTAGCCCCATTTTTCGGCTAAGCGCGCCGCATGTTGTCATCCTGATTGGGGGGGGGTCTGTGGATAATCAGCACCGGGGGCCAAATACCCTAGGTACGCCATTGGTTGTAGGCACTGTTACAACGTGTATTCTGCTGCAAATACTTTCAATGTGCCCTCTGCAGGGCATGGAGGGGCTGCAGAATAGCCCAAAAATCCTTTTTAGCCAACATTTTTGGTATAGAAATATTGGCATGACTTTTCTGTGAATATATATGATGCCTTTCTTATAACGTTCAAAGCTTTACAGTCAAACCGGCAGGTGGAGCTGCAAATATAACAATCTTAACTGTATTATTTCGTATTTTCCTGATATAAAAAATAATAAAAACTGTTTTTAAACAATCTGATTAAGTACTAAACCTAATAAATAAAATTAAAATCCAAACCACCATATATTATCCTTTTACTCAAACGCTGCTGTTTCTCCAAGTGGCAATTCTCTTACCTGCAGGTCTGGGAGCATTGATTGCACCCAATCAAATTGCTGTTCTGAAATATAATGCCAGAGTGACAACTGCTCAACTATGTTTTCATTCCATCAATTCAATATTAACACAGATGCGTGTCTGTATGTTTCAGCACTGGCATTACAGCTATTTTAACTGCAGAATTTCCATCCCCGTCATAAAAAAATTCTATGATTTATGCTAAATCTGGATAAAGCATGGATACATTTGCCTGAAGGATTGCGAGAAATGAGGAGCGCTAGAATGAGCTGGAGCATAAAAGCTTTCTCTGCCATAATACTTATTATAATGGCATATAAAAGAGAGGGGATAAATAATACATGACTACAGGTAAATGTATATGACAAAGAATACTTCAACACACACCATTACATTTGACAACCTTCGATTTCTGAGCCGGTGATGCCTCTTAATAAAATGAGCTGGCATCCCCTATAACCCAGGTAAGTGATCGCTACCTTTAAAAGGTGCTTTGAAACACACAAAATGGCGGACGCAAGCCTGCTTTAGCCAATAAGTGCAGAACGAGGCAGACATATGCGAGTATTCAAATAGCTGGCAAAAATATTTATAACAGCACTTAAACAATCAGGATGCTTCACAGGAAAGTCAAGGAAATGGGTTAAAAAGCTATTGAAAAATAAATGTACACCTGCCATAAAAACCAAAATCTCTTCACATAATATGGGGTGAAGAGAGGATGTCACCTAACCAGAAACCACCATAAAATAAATAACGCAACTAAATAAGTATCGGACCATGAGCCTGAAAGATTAGGGCTCTCTGGGGTTAAGCAGCAATGGGAAATGGAAAAATTGATAGAATGCATAACCATTTTTAGGTTTGTAAAAATAACCTTTACATTTCTGTCCGCAACTAGCTGTGCTATTTTGGACCTGGCAGATGAGTATAATTAAAGTGAACCTCCGGACTAAAAATGTACTCAGCAGAACTGAAAAGGCTTGGTGTTTCTTTAACAGTTTCACAGCATCAGAACTTTGTTTTTCTTACCAAAGAATCATTTTTAGCTGCATTTTTAGCTAAGCTCCACCCATCAAAGAGACCTGCCCGGGCGGTTTTTCCCTGATGCTGTGCAAAGCATGATGGGATTTCCGATGTTGTTATTAACGTTGCCTAGCAACTGGGAGGAGTGATCAGCACACAGGACAGTTGGAACTGTGTCTCACGCTCCCTGTCACCTTCTTTCAACCAAAAATATGGCTGCCCTTAGGAAATCACAAACCTTTGCCTGTTCTTATAAAACAGTGTGGGTAAGAGATTATATTACCTATCTATTTTAATTAACATAACTAATGTAACTTAATAACAGTATGTTTGTTTAGGCTAGAGTTCCTCTTTAATGTTATTGATTATTGATTTTTAAAGCGCCAACATATTCTATGGCGCTGTACAAAGTAGGAAAAAACATGGGGTACATAATACAGATGGTGGTATCCACCAATATACAAATTACAGAATCGATTAAAAATACAGAATTGGTAATTACAGTGACAAAAGCAACATGATGACTAAAATGTATAATGAATTCCAAGACACAAAAGGGTGAGAGAGCCATGCCCCTGCAATCTTACAATCTAAAGAATTAAAGTATATGGACAGCAGTACACTGTCCGGTTATTAGCACACCTAAAACCCAAATTCCACATGCATTACCAGTTTATCTCCAAATACACCAATTTTCTACTCTCTGCTCAGGTGCTCAGTCAGCTCAACGACCTCACACAGCAGTTTTTTCTACAATACAGGAAAAGTACAACAGTGTAGGAGGGTGCCGTTCTTTGACCAATGCAACCACTGGGACCTTTTCTCCAATACGTCCATCATGTCTGATCATGAAATTTGAATATAGGTTATTCATTATTTACGCAGCTATTCCTGCATAAAATTTGTGCTTTGGTTCATCCATCCCCAAAACACGTGGGAGTGAAAAACTACAGACGCTAACAACAAGAGTATGGTTTTAATAGTTTTCGTCAGAAGACAACAAACTTTGAGTATATAGAACACACATCTGTTTAGCAAACAAACAACAACCCATAAACACAACAACTGCGTTAAAATAAATGTTTAGAACCAGCAGTTAAAGCACCTAAATCCCAGTGGTCCATGATCCCTAACCACGAGTCGGCCTCAGCATGGTGAGTGCAGACAGGAATGGAGCAATGCATTAATCCTTCACACACTAACAGACCCTGGCAGGGATTTAGGCCTGGAATGTATTTACAGTGACAAATTATGCTTTGCATTAAACCAAGTAAGGAAGCACATCCACAAACAGGCTGATAAATGTCAGTCCCAGCCAATGGTTTATTTTTATTATCCTAAAACCACAAGATTTCTTTTTTTTTTTTTTTGTATTATTTAGTTCTCTTTTTTTCACAGAGAGAATGCTAAAAATATTTATGTTGTAAGAAAAAAACAAGAATGTATACATGACAAAAAAAAAAGCAAGTTGATGACCACGGATGTTCTCGGGCAAGTCGCCCGTTTGGAAGTACCAAGTAAAAAGAAAAAAAAATGTAGCCTTAAAACGCTGCCTAATAAAATTCTAAGTAAACCTCCCATAAATTAGCATTAAAACAGTATCTCATAATTAAACACTGCCCTAGTTCATCTGCTATACAGGCCATAAAAACAGACACTTGCAGTGATATCATCAGCAAAAGAACAGACTCCAAACAAAACATTACATAAAATATATCTAACATGGTATAAAAGTGACAATCACTGATGCAAAGTAACAAGACGCTGGATTATAGTTTCTGTTTTAGGGATCTTTAAAATGTATCTACAGCAAATCCCACACTCTAGTGAGGATCATAGTCTGCAAACCTTTAAGGGAAATTCTACCTTCTTCATAAAACTGCCAAGAACAAAGATCAGCATTCTGATAACTCAGCATTGTTAAAAAAAAATATGTTCTTTCCTTTTCAACTTTAACCACAGTCTCCATTCTATTTTGAAAAAAAAAAAAAAAGTGATTATCTGCAAAGACCAACAGCAATACAAAGCCAGTGACTGGTGGCATATTTTGACACACCTAACACTGTTAACACCACTATTGAATATATGTTTTATATGTGCATAAAACAATGTAAACAAGCTGAAACCCTGCCTAATGCAATACAACATAAAGAGTTCAACCACATGGACTTTTTTTGTCACTTCCCCTTAGGGGAGAACTGCAGTAGATGGCAATGTACTGTGCAGTAACAGAATAATTAGTGTCATGAAATCATTAGTACCAAAAAGTAGGTGAAAAAGCAATGCCAACATTATTCAGAGTTTTTTCTTGCTTGCTGGTGGCTTAAAAGTAATCTTATTGATAGGATGTGAAAAAAATCACCTAGGAGAAAACTTAAAAGAAAAAGTAAATTGAATCAGACCCAGTATTTCAATACGAAAACAATAGGAGAAACGAATTCCCACTGGTTGATGGTGCTGAACACCACAGACTTGTTGACTGATTAGACCAGTCTTAGTATAGCTTAAAACACAAATCTAGAAATATCCATGATTTTTGTTTCTGAAAATGTAAAGGTGTGTTTTTTTATGCGAACTTTACTGAAACTCAGTATTTATTCTTTGCTCTAAAAGATTCTTAACAACAAAAACAGGTACTACAAGAAAAAAGACTGGTAGCAGAACAGCATTCAAACTGGTAAACACAGCACTTTCTTCTTCAATGGGAAGCTTATGGCCATTGCCAAACTTGAGGAAGTGATTATAATAGTAGCCAATAAGAAAACAAACAAGATAATATAAACATAGCTAGCAGTGTCTCCGCTAAATACAAGCCAAAAGTGTATGCAGAAGACACATTCTCACTGGATACAATGCAATAAATTATAATGGCATCTTTCAGTGCAGATAAACTGTACTTTATGAACTTGTAATTTCTTAACAGACAATAATACTTGTGCACAAAGGCAACTATAGAACCTTTATGGGCTATAAAAAGTAGAAAAACATGTTTTTAATGTTATGTTTGAGTAGAATCCCTCATTATTGAATAAATCATTTATTTACAAGATTAATTTATATATTAGTCAGTGTCTGTCCACTGTAAAATCTTTCCTCAGCTGGATTTACATTTTTAAATTTAACACATGTGGTGACATCTTTACTGCTGGCAAGGTACATCTCTGTTGAATGTTTATTGTTCCGAATTGAGCAGAAACAACACCTTTTCTCCCAGAAACAACAACAACCTTATTTTTAATTCTTCCTCACTCGAAGGATAATTTTCTCTTTGTTTCGGTCTCTGTTGGAAAGATTCAACACCTGGAGAAGTTCCCAAAATCAGGCCCAACATTTCTAATTTCACAAAGATTGCAGCTGAACTTCCTTACCATCTCTGCTGATTATACTATAGCAACCAAAATGATGTAATCATATGCGTAACCCACATACTTTGTTTTCAAACAATCCTTTTTACTCAATGAATCTCCTTTCCACATAATTAGATGTTTTGCACGTTTCTAAAACATTTATAAAAGGCGAGGAAATCTATAAAAAGTTCCATTTAATGATTTGAAATCCTTCACCGCCCAAGGGAGGAAAGCTCATCTGGCACCGAAGGGGTGAAAGGATAATTAAGATGTTCTTTTTCCTTGCAAGGTTAAGTAGTTATGTTCAGCAACTGTGAATAAAGCCACTGGGAATATCAGCAAAGTGTGCTACAGAAAGAATACAGAAGGAAGTGGATAAAAAGCCACTCTAAACCCAGCAAGCCTTTAAAAATGCAATTTCCACGGTGTGACCAAACCAAGCTGGGCCGGAACATTTTCGCAGACGAAACGATGCCACGGAGGCCAATTGCGCAGGTCGCAACAGCTACGTCAGATATGGAAATGAGTGGGGGGAACATCGAGAAGATGTTGCATTTGTGTTGTGCGAAAAAAGCACAACGAAGACGGGTTGCTAACACGACAAAACAGATGTGTGGCACCAGAAGGTGGCCATACAAGGAAACGCAAAAAACATCTTATGTTAAGTTACACAAGTCACTGACAAACCTAAAGAGAGAGGAGTAGGAAAAAAAATTGCTTGGATGCTCTCCAGAAACTGATAGGTGCAAACAAGCTGCCTAATACCCTCGTGAAGATTGAATTCTTATGAAGAAAATAAAGTTTATTGTCTGGAAACAAAGAAAGCATGAGAAAGGCACTAAAGCAATGGAGGTGAACAATTAGACAGATGTTCACTTAAGGAAACAAAGAGAACATCGCCGAAGAATTTTTTACGAGAATACTGACAATTCTGCACCTCGTCAAGGGCACGGGTAAAGTTAAAGCCACCGAAGCTGTTTCTATTTAACTTCCCCGTAACTGCTGAACTTGCAGAACCATCTACTCAGGTAATATGGCCTGTACCAAATTAGCACAAGCCTTATTTTAATATGTTTTAATACTTCTTCATGGCTGGCCATATATTTTGCAACAAGCGGCAGCATTTCCCCAAGTAATATCACCTGCATGAAGAAATCCGCTGGCAGATCTCTTACTTGTTCTAACTCATTGGCTCAGAGAGTATCAAAGCCATGGGATTAGCACGACAGCCAGAATACAGTCACTTTTAAAGGAAGGTCATCGGTGAGTGAAGCAGTTGATTTTAGTATCGGCTCAGAGCCAGCCAGAAGATGCAAGGCCCAACATTGCTGATGCTGGCAGATATCTCAGGGCTCTGGAAAGCCATGTTAGGGTTAGGGTAGGGTTGGTGTAAAGGATTCAGTTAGATTTACAAATAGTGTTAATGTTATGGTTTGTTCTAACTCATTGGCTCAGAGAGTATCAAAGCCATGGGATTAGCACGGCAGCCAGAATACAGTCACTTTTAAAGGAAGGTCATCGGTGAGTGAAGCAGTTGAGTTCAGTATCCGCTCAGGGCCAGAAGATGCAAGGCCCAACATTGCTGATGCTGGAAGATATCTCAGGACTCTGGAAGGTCATGTTAGGGTTAGGGTAGGGTTGGTGTA
Source organism: Hyperolius riggenbachi (assembly GCF_040937935.1). NCBI lineage: Eukaryota > Metazoa > Chordata > Amphibia > Anura > Hyperoliidae > Hyperolius > Hyperolius riggenbachi. The sequence goes on from NC_090656.1 coordinate 47,411,349, forward strand.
AAGGATTCAGTTAAGAGTTACAAATAGTGTTAATGTTATGGTTTGTTTGGGACAGCTGATAAATTTAGTTACAAGGTTGATTCACACTAGGGCCCAACTCATTTTTTTCTTCAACTTATCAATAAAATGCCTTTCAAAGGACAACTGAAATGAGAATATGGAGACTGCCATATTTCTTTCATTTTAAACAATACCAGTTGCCCAGCAGCCCTGCTGATCTATCTGGCTGCAGAAGTGTCTGAATACCACCAGAAACAAGCATGTGTATTCTCGTATCAGATCTGACAATGGCCTCAATTCACTAAGCTTATCTCCTGTCTTTAATAACTCTTCTAGAGTTGTTACCATGGTGATAAGGCATGTAGTATTCAGGAAACATTTTACCTCAGGCAAGCCTAAAGTTAACTCTTCTGTCTTTAAGTTAACTCTGCAAACCTTAAAATAACTCCAGAGTTAAAGACAGGCGTGTGAAAATAAGTACAGAGGAGGTAAATTAACTACAGAGAGGGTAAATTAACTACAGAGGAGGTAAAATAACTACAGAGATGGTAACTTAAGGAATGAAGAGATAAGATTACTCTCTCACTGTGTGGAGGTAAGTTTTCTCTTGCCTTATTATCTCCAGCATGATCTTAGTGAATTGAGGCCAATGTCAGAAAAATGTGATCTGCATATGCTTGTTCAGGGTTTAAGGCTAAAAGTATTAGAGGCAGAGGAACAGCAGGATAGCCAGGCAACTGGTATTATTCAAAAGAAAATATATTTGGCAGCCTCCATATGCCTCTCACCAGCAAGCAAGAAAATGAATTTTGACAGTTCTTTCCCGCCACTTTCTAGTACTTTTTCAAGTGGAGAGTAATGAAAAGTTATCGTAAACAAAAGATGAAAAATGATCTCCAAGGAGAATGCATAGGAGGAAAAGTGAATTGAATGAGGGCCAATGTCTGACTATTTTCCGAAGTGGGCGTCAGCAGACCAACAGACAGGCAAAACAGACCCATGCTTTCCTATGAGCCTGTTCACATAGTCCATTTTTACCAGATACAGGAATGTCTGTTGCTGTACTGCAAACAACATTACCGACCCGAACAATAATTAGCAGATAGTGGAAGCATTCACATATCACATGTTTTCTCTCCACGTACAGCAGAAGCACCTCAGACTGACCACTGGAGGGGGTACAGCGCATCGGCTACGCTACCTGCTTTGATTGCTCTGTTTTAGTGTATTCCCTCAACCCCTTCCATATCGACAGGCTCTGGCCCCTTAATGACCAGATCCTTTTTTTTCAGAATTTGTTCATTGATCTCTGCAATTGGCTCACAGTGATCACAGGGCCAGGAGCCAATGAAATCGTCTCCTGACCCGTGTAAGGAGCTCAGATGTCATTAGGACAGCTGAGCAGGTGAAAGTAATTGAAATCTACACCCTGGCAGGGATAAGAGGTAAAAACAGGGCGTAGATTTCCTTTACTTACATCTGGAATAAGTTAAAGGAGAACTCCACCCATTGTCACTTCACAAGGAGGTAAGTCCAGGTATGTATGTGATACAAACCTCATCAGTTGCAGCTGCTGGATCAACCAACTTGAATATATTTGTTTGCAACATCCTTCATAACAGGTTCCATACTGTATGCGATAATCTGTTAATCCATTTCATAGATTTACTAAAGTCTCCTTCAGGAGTCTATAGTCAATTGATTAAATGAACTATCTGGAAACTTCAAAACAGACGTCCAGCTTGTAACTGTGTAATAAGGCTGAACGGTTTTGCGGTTTTAAATCGAAACCGCGATACCAGTCAAGACGATCTAGTGATCGTCACTAGCTGCGGTTTTCCCCGGCGCCTGCTGTGCAGCTCTGCCTACCGCCGCTGTCATACAAGTACAGGATCCAGTGATTGGCTGAAGCTGCGCTGCTCAATATGGCGCCGCCTACCGCCGCCGTAATACAAAGTAGAGCCAGCGATTGGCTGAAGGAAGCTGCGAGGCTACTCTATATGGATCCGCCCCCCCCCCCCTCCGCCGCCCTCCCTCACACGGGAGACTTATAGGCTCTGCAGTCCGCACAGTGTTCAGCTTAGTGCGTGACATCACAGCAGGCTCTGTCGCCCCCTGCACACATTCTATGTCTGCACTTCAGCTCCACTCACTGTCGCATCAAAGTTGTTAACCTACCGTGCCAGGCCAGCGACATCGCACAGAACCTGCTACCACTAGGCTCCGCCCCCCCGTCGCTTCCCTTCATACACTGGTCATGGGAGCACCTATGTTTGACTACCAATAGTGATGCCCCTACACCTAACTTCCTATACTGTGGGAACCTATCCCTGGCTGGCTGGCTACCTACCTACCTATACTGAATCTGCACATTGTGAATTTTTGTGCTAAAGCTTGATTTGAAAAAAAAAAAAATCGTGTAGCAAATCAAAATCGCAATTTCTGACAAAAATCGTGCAATTCAATCTTTACCTAAAATCGTTCAGCCCTACTGTGTAATGGACATGACGTTACCATTTCAAAAAACTAAATCCAGTAAAAGCCCAGATCAGTGTCACAAACATCGTCCGATAAGCTTATATAACCAAAAAAAGGAGAAGGCAGGGAGCCGATTTTGTGCTACACAACAGCGTAAGTGTGAAAAGAGCCAAGCAGCATGTGTGCATAATGATCATTCCTAAACTGTCAGCCAAACTGATCTCAAACGATCACTTCATGCAATAGAAATGTATTCTGTAGCTACACATCTACTGTAATCTCTAGAAGTGCTGAAAATGTAAACCTGTAAATGTAAACCTGCGATTATCAGATGGCAAACATGGATGGATTTCTGGAAAGACAATAAAGGCCCAGGCCTTGAGCAGCTGCAGCCCAAAAGGGCACCTGGTAAAAAAAAAGAGGTTGATTCATATGAAAGAGGCGGCTGTAAATGGGGAGCAACACAAGAAAAGGGAAGCTAATGTCCATGTGAGCTGGTCAAGAAAGAGAGGGGGCTGTAGTACTTGGATACCTATGGAAGAGGGGGCTGCACGTGGAATGGGAGGAGCGCAGCTGCACAAGGAAGGGGAGTCACAACACATTTGGCCTAGGGGCAGAAAGTATAAATCCGGCCTTGATGACAAATATTGCAGCTATAGTTTTGGACTTGGACAACACACCTCTGATTCTACAGGCTTAGTAATCAGCCAGAGTCATTCAGTCCTCTATACAGATTATATCAATAGCAGCGCAGCACATCTGAAGGCACAAGCAGTTCTCTAATCTTGCGCTTTCTATTTCACTGTGTTAATGCAACTCTTAACATAAAAGCCCAACCTTTATTTCCACTCCAAAGGTAAAAGAAAGTCAAACAACAGATCCTGAACCTTCATCAGTACAAACAGTTATGAAACATGCATGGTGTCATCTTGGCACAAGTCCCATAATTAATTATGGTCTCGACATACACAGACAGAATTCAATTATTAATAACTTTAGAATTAATTTTCTGCTCCGAACACTTTCATCACTATCCAGGTAAGAGATCACACATGCTAATACTGTTGTAAAGCCACTTATAAGAGCCATATATCCGGGAATGCTGGAATGTCAAAGAGACACTATCATATTATATAATTGCCACCTATACATAAACCAGTACACATACATGCCTAACACATTCAACACTTTAATGAAAGATGAATGGTGATTGAGAGTGAAGATTGATGTATAACATGTCTTCAGAATCTACATTCAAGATTTTTTTTTATTAAGAACGATGTAGTGCCATTATCTCCTATGGCACTGTACAGAGTAAGAAAGACAAGGGTACATCAAAATACAGACATCGGTACAGACTACTGAACTGGTAACAAGTATAATCGCCACAGTAACAGGTGTATGGGGAATAACAAAACATATAGCATCTTACAAGACACAATAGGGAGAGAGCTCTGCCCTTATGAGCTTCCAGTCTAAAGGGATGAATATATATCTTGTATGCGCTTTCATGGAAAACATAGAAAACAAATGGCAGATATTTCAGCACACAACTACAAAATAGCTGATCTCTTTCCTTTGCTCTCGGTCTCATCTGGCAACACAAGTACTATGAAAGGGTCTTGAAATGGGTGTGACAACTTTAAAGAGTACCCAAGCCAAAGCTCAGGTACAAAATGGATGACCTATGGTGACAGTACTTTTCCCTTTACCACAGGTTCCTCAATTGTGGTACTTCCTTTGGGTCTATGGCATACACAGTACAAGAGACAATATTATTGACTATATTCTTGACTACGTTTTCTATAAAGGTTGTACATAATAGAAACACAGGATCAGCAGGAGTCCGGCAACTGGTATTATTTTAAAAGGAAAAATCCATATCCTTCTCAGTTTAGTTTCACTTTAAAAACTGTACTTCCCATGAAACTTAGTGCTGACTGCTAGCTGCAACTTTCCATGGGGCATGTCAGCAAGCAATCAAGGATTGGCTGAACAGTACAGCTGGCAAGAGCATGTGGGTGAGGATTTAGCCTATCATGAATGATGTTTCCTAGTATTTCTGTTAACCATCAAGGGAATCTAACCCACCTTGGTATCCCAATACAGGAAGTGTGACCATAGTAACTTTACCAGCAGCTGCTGCAGGAAATACTTGACAGAAAAGCAAAAGGACACTTGGGACTTTATTTACGGTTACTCATATGGAAACGTCTTTTTCAAATTCTGCCCAGAGGTCCACTTTTTTGACAAATATAAATTTCCATATTTATATTTAACAGATTGTGTCTCTTAAAGTTAAAATATTTTGTTTATCTTTGTAGTGAGTAAGAAACTTTTTGTATTGTTTGGATAATGGTTGGATTTGTTTGGAGAGGTATAGCTTCATTTCTTGTTTCTGTGATAAGAGCCCATATGCAATTAACGTTTTCTCCCAAGTTATCTCCTAGGAGATAATTTTCATATTATGTTTTAAATAAAAAAACTTCCTGCTGAAAATTACTTTTCTGCACTATGCAATTGAAAAAGCACCTAAGGACTCAGACACACTATAAGCGCTTTTCTGAGTGCTTTTTGGCCTCCAGAGCTTTCTGAGAGCCTTTTAAAAAATGCTCCAGTTGACCTTCAATAAAAATGTGGTAAAATTGTGTGATTTTATCGCATTCACGATTTTAATGAATGTTAATGGGAGCGTTTTTTGAAAAAGCTCTTAGAAAGCTCTGGAGGCCAAAAAGCACTCAGAAAGCACTTGTAGTGTGTCTGAGCTCTAAAAGTTGTTGAAAAGTGCTATCACAATTATTGAATATAGACTGATTGAGTGCTACGTACATTTTTTTTTTTTAAAGTGGCTATATTTGTAAAGATGTGATCTTGTAACAGGCTGTTTTTCTATCTTGCCACAATAAAAAGATTTAAAAACAAAAGGTTTATAGGACAGGAGGTGAAGAAAATATTCCCGAAAAGGAAAAACTAACCTTTACAATAGAGAATCAGAAGACTGAAACAAAGGAAAATGTTTTTTTTCTTTATTTGAGGAAAAAAAATGAAATTGTTTATTTTACAATGACTTCTGCATTTTTGAAACTTACTATAACATTGTGGCTATCTATAGGTATCTTTAAGTTCCCCGGTGGTCATCCAAAATTTTGCCCTATGACCTGAAACTAGAATAAAAATAAAAAATAACCTTCACTAAAAAGGACTCTGAGAGGCCTGGTGCACACCAAAAAACCGCTAGCAGATCCGCAGAATGCTAGCAGATTTTGAAACGCTTTTTCTTATTTTTCTGTAGCGTTTCAGCTAGCATTTTGCGGTTTTGGAAAGAGTTTTTGGTGTAGTAGATTTTATATATTGTTACAGTAAAGCGGTTACTAAAAAGCTACTGTAACAAAAACGCCTGGCAAACCGCTCTGAACTGCCGTTTTTCAGAGCGGTTTGCGTTTTTCCTATACTTTACATTGGAGGCAGAAATGCCTCCGCAATCCAAAATCTGCAGCAGCCTGGGAGTATGCGTTTCTGCCAAACGCCTCCCGCTCTGGTGTGCACCAGCCCATTGAAATACATTACCCAAGCGTTTCCACATCCGCAAGCGGATCGCTAAACGCAGCCAAACCGCTCTGGTGTGCACTAGGCCTAAAGGAGCATTTAATGTGCCAGGACAGGTAAAAACAAATACCAATCATATATCACTTCGGCTTTCCACTTTGGTTTTTGGCATAACTCCTCTGTAGATTACCCAATCTCATTACGGAACAGCCTCCCCACCTAATCCCAATTTCCTTTTTCTGACACCCAATCATAGCAATCGCCTTATACTCTTCCTGATGCTGAACCGTAACCACCTTCATTTTCACACCTTTAATTTTAAAAGCCCTAAAAAACAAAGTTAACCTCCCCCTACCCGATCTGCTTAAGCAAACCCTCCCAATATATGCCAAATGCAAATCAACAAGCATAATGGATACTCATCTTATGTTGTCTGTTTCGGCCTAAGGCCACATTCACAGTGGTGTGTTATAGTGTGGTGCTATGCGATGTTCATTGACCGTATGCTTCACGGTACACAACACGAGCATAACATGCAGCTCCGCTGTCCTAATCCGTTGCGTTGCAGTCCTGATGCCACAAGAAACACGACGCAAAGGCCACTGTGAAAGTAGCCTTACTCTATCGGTGCAAAAATAGGAAAATATATATATATACCTTCCCCTAGTCCCCGCATTGACTAAAGTGAGAGGGCTCAGCCTGGCAAAGTAATCCACCAAAAGCAGGTGTGTTAATTAATTGAGCTGTCAGTTTAATGACTTCCATTTACAAGTACCATGAAATTTCTCCTACGCCCAACTGAATACTTTGTTCAGAACTGTGTACCTTGCTAATTGCAATGCTTCTCCTATTGCCCTTTGCACAACATCTCTGATCCTACAAGGGAGACAAATAAGCACAATGTACACTCTACAGCTACTGCAACTGCACACAAGAAACTCATGGACTGATCAGAAAAAAACAACAAAATGAAGTAAAAAAAAATTCGATATTTTTCTTTCTTAACTACCTGAAGACTGTGTGACATCACACCAATGGGCATGACTGCAGTGGCAGCACCAGGACCACCTAACGCTAATTGGCGTCAAATTCTGGGGCTGGCTACTCCAGGAGATTGCGCTTGCTAATGCACGCGCATCTCCGCTTGGTAGTTCAGTCTCCCAGCGGCTGGGACACGGCTGTCCCCCTGGGACACAGGAGAGTGATTGGCTCTCCTAGGCTGAAGCCCGTGACAGTCGATCTCTGTGATTGGCTGGCTGGGGGGGAAGGAGGAATAAAATAAATAAATATGTAAATTTAATACAAAAAAACCCCAAATATTTACAAAAAAATAAACACTAGGGGGAGGGGCTCAGACCCCACAAACAGGAAGCACTGTTGGTGGGGAGAAATCACTTGTGTGCTGAGTTGTGCGGCCCTGCAGCTAGCGCTTAACGCTGCAGTGGTCAATTAAGCAAAAAATGGCCTGGTCTTGGGGGGGGGGGGGGGTTAACAATGCAGTCCTCAAGTGGTTAAAAAGAAAGTTGTCAGAAAGCTGCATTTTATGTAGATTATTTGAGATAAAACTGCTAAAGATACATCTTGAAGGAAAATTACAGGGCAAAGTCTTGATGGTTGTAAAAATTTGTTAGATTTCCCTTTGAATCTAATGAATCATGAAGCATGTTGATTCATAAAACTCAAAGTAAGAAGTTTAAAAAAAAATTAACATCAAGCACTTCCTGGTAACTACCAAGATAGTGCTTAGCTCCTCCTAGTGGCCAAAAAGTACAATAAAAGTAAAAAAAAATGAAATACATTATATATTTAATAAAACCTTATTAACCCCCACCCTCCCCCACAGCTACAAAAAAACATGATTAAAAAAGTGACAGAAAAAAAAATGCATAAATAGTTACCTTAGGGTCTGAGCATTTTTATTATGTATGTAATGAGGGTATATTACCATTATTTTAGTAATACGGGGCTTGTGATTATTGATGGGGTAAAAACAGAAAAAAATACACCATTATTTCCAAATAATAAAACAGAAAAAATACACTATTATTTCCAAATTATATATTCTCGCAATACATTCTACTAGGAACATAATATAAATGTAATAGCTGAGACTTACGGGCAAATAAAATGTGTGGGGTTTTTTTACAGCACCATTTTTTATTTTGAAACTATAGGGGATAGAAGTGGAAAATAGTGTATTTTATTCATTTTTTCCCCTTATTTTTCTCTTTAAAAGGCATAGAAAGTAAAGTGATTACTAAGAGAAAATATCACTCTCAAAAAGCCCAAGGGCTCTTTCACACTAGAGCCCTTTTTCAGCGTTTCAACGCAAAGTCGAAACTTTGCGTTAACCAAGCTAAAATGAAAGTCCATAGACTTTCATTTTACCTTTCACACCCGACGCTGCGTTTCGATGCGTTGCGGTACGACGCACCCGGGAGCATTTTATCGTCAGGAATTGGCAGTTTCCCATCGGGTTAATGAATTACTACCACCACTACTCAGCGGAGCACCGCAACATCCCGACGACACGCCACAGCCTATTCAATGCGTGCATGAAACGGCTCCTGCACACGTTGTCTAATGTGAAAATGCTCCAAGTCATGGTTAAAAAAAAAACAAAAAAACAAGATACAGATCATTTAGATGTGATGAGTAGTGACAAAGTGATTGGTGAATGAATGGGAGGAGCGCTACAGGGGTAAACTGCTTCCCTCTGTGAAATCAACCCACAGGCTAAAGTGATTAAATATCGACCAATAAAATCCCACTTTGAAGCTACATAAATCTCCATGCACAATTCCCATAATTCTGCATCAACTTGGAATTAATTTGCATCTCACTGACTATAGATAATAAAAAGTAGTGCTTAGGAAGTGAGACCTGACCACAACTGGACAAGTATTCAAAGGGTACAAAAAATCTTCACTTTATTGCTAAATTTAGGTAGAATAAAAGCATGTAAATGGATGTCAGGAAAAAATGCACAAGATACAAAACCCTCCCGCCCACCTAAAATAAAACCCAAAACCTAGGGGCGAGGACCCTTAACTGGATATAGATACCAGCGTGTATGATGGTACCTGCTGAGTAAGATACCGTGGGCAGTCCAAGTACACAGTAACAAATGTGCACACCACAAGTTAAATCACATGAGTCTTTCTTGCAAACAGTTCTGTGTATAATCCAAGCATGGAGTGAGTCCCACTCGCAGACTCATAAATAGAGATGAGCGTAATGACCTAATTACGATTTCGCAAAATTTCGCGTAGTGTAATTACGATTATGGCCGTAAGTACATAATCGTAATGAAGAAGGATTTCGCGAAATTTCGCGTAAGCGTAATTTTCGCATTACAATGGTTATTTGTTCATGCCGTAATTTCGCATTAAACGCTACCGTAATTTCGCGTTAAACCATAACGCTCCGTATAATATAAAAAAGCCGCCGACTTTAAGGGTTAATAGCAAAGCCCCCTTAAATGCTAAGAGCCTCGAATTTGGAGAATATATTAAGGAGATCAGGAGGAATAAGAGGAAAATTTTTTTTTTCAAAAAGACCTTATAGTTTTTGAGAAAATCGATGTTAAAGTTTCAAAGTAAAAATGTATACATTTAAAAACCCGCCGACTTTAACGGTTAATAGCAAAGCCTGCTTAAAGTTTAGGAACACCAAATTCCTAGGGTATAGTAAGGGGATCAGTGGGAATAAGAGGAAAAAAACTTTTTTCAAAAAGACCTTATAGTTTTTGAGAAAATCGATTTTTAAGTTTCAAGGGCAAAAATGTCTTTTAAATGCGGAAAATGTCAGTTTTTTTTGCACAGGTAACAATAGTGTATTATTTTCATAGATTCCCCCAAGTGGGAAGAGTTTTACTTACTTCGTTCTGAGTGTGGGAAATATAAAAAAAAAACGACGTGGGGTCCCCCCTCCCAGACCTCTTTAACCCCTTGTCCCCCATGCAGGCTGGGATAGCCAGAATGCGGAGCACCGGCCGCGTGGGGCTCCGCACCCTGACTATACCAGCCCGCATGGTCCATGGATTGGGGGGTCTCGGAAGGGGAGGGGCATCCAAGCTTTCCCCTCCCCCTCCGAGCCCTTGTCCAATCCAAGGACAAGGGGCTCTTCTCCACCTCCGATGGGCGGTGGAGGTGGAGGCCGCGATTTCCTGGGTGGGGGGTTCATGGTGGAATCTGGGAGTCCCCTTTAAAAAGGGGTCCCCCAGATGCCCACCCCCCCCCTCCCAGGAGAAATGAGTATAGAGGTACTTGTACCCCTTACCCATTTCCTTTAAGAGTTAAAAGTAAATAAACACACAAACACATAGAAAAAGTATTTTAATTGAACAAAAAACATAACCACGAAAAAAGTCCTTTAATATTCTTAATTAACCATTAATACTTACCTGTCCCTTTAAATAAATGATCCCATGCAATATCCTCGGAAATGTTCTATCAGTTACAATGTAACAAAGTTATTACAATGTAACAACTTTGTTACATTGTAACTACGCCGCACCCGACGTCACTCGCCGCCGCCGCCGCGTCTGTGCTGCAGGACCCGACAGAGCTCTGAGCTATAGCTCAGAGCTCTCGAAAGCATCTTTGTATTTGGGCTCCAAGGAGCCCCATTGGTCCTTAGCAGACCAATGGGGTTCCTTCTGATTTGAAGGAACCCCATTGGTCTGCTAAGGACCAATGGGGCTCCTTGGAGCCCAAATACAAAGATGCTTTCGAGAGCTCTGAGCTATAGCTCAGAGCTCTGTCGGGTCCTGCAGCACAGACGCGGCGGCGGCGGCGGCGAGTGACGTTGGGTGCGGCGTAGTTACAATGTAACAAAGTTGTTACATTGTAATAACTTTGTTACATTGTTTCTGATAGAACATTTCCGAGGATATTGCGTGGGATCATTTATTTAAAGGGACAGGTAAGTATTAATGGTTAATTAAGAATATTAAAGGACTTTTTTCGTGGTTATGTTTTTTGTTCAATTAAAATACTTTTTCTATGTGTTTGTGTGTTTATTTACTTTTAACTCTTAAAGGAAATGGGTAAGGGGTACAAGTACCTCTATACTCATTTCTCCTGGGAGGGGGGTGGGCATCTGGGGGACCCCTTTTTAAAGGGGACTCCCAGATTCCACCATGAACCCCCCACCCAGGAAATCGCGGCCTCCACCTCCACCGCCCATCGGAGGTGGAGAAGAGCCCCTTGTCCTTGGATTGGACAAGGGCTCGGAGGGGGAGGGGAAAGCTTGGCTGCCCCTCCCCTTCCGAGACCCCCCAATCCATGGACCATGCGGGCTGGTATAGTCAGGGTGCGGAGCCCCACGCGGCCGGTGCTCCGCATTCTGGCTATCCCAGCCTGCATGGGGGACAAGGGGTTAAAGAGGTCTGAGAGGGGGGACCCCACGTCGTTTTTTTTTTATATTTTCCACACTCAGAACGAAGTAAGTAAAACTCTTCCCACTTGGGGGAATCTATGAAAATAATACACTATTGTTACCTGTGCAAAAAAAACTGACATTTTCCGCATTTAAAAGACATTTTTGCCCTTGAAACTTAAAAATCGATTTTCTCAAAAACTATAAGGTCTTTTTGAAAAAAAATTTTTTCCTCTTATTCCCACTGATCCCCTTAATATACCCTAGGAATTTGGTGTTCCTAAACTTTAAGCAGGCTTTGCTATTAACCGTTAAAGTCGGCGGGTTTTTAAATGTATACATTTTTACTTTGAAACTTTAACATCGATTTTCTCAAAAACTATAAGGTCTTTTTGAAAAACAAATTTTTCCTCTTATTCCTCCTGATCTCCTTAATATATTCTCCAAATTTGAGGCTCTTAGCATTTAAGGGGGCTTTGCTATTAACCCTTAAAGTCGGCGGCTTTTTTATATTATACGGAGCGTTACGGTTTAACGCGAAATTACGGTAGCGTTTAATGCGAAATTACGGCATGAACGAAACGCGAAATTTCGCGTTGAAAATTATGCTTACGGTATTTTCAATTACGATTTTAATGGCAATTTCGCTACGCTAATTTCGCATCGTAATCGCAAATTTCGCATGCGTAATTATAGTAATGCGAAATTACGAAAATTTCAGCTCAACTAGCAAGCATGTAATGTTAAAGCAAGAAAGAAGACCAGCAGTTTGTGGAGCAAAGGGCAAGCAAAAGCTGAAGCTGCATGTATTCCGTGATATGGCATAAGCAGTCCGCATGGACAGAAAATACCTGCCTCGTCAGTTCCGCAGCTCAGTCAAGTGTTGCTTTGGCATCCTCATTGTCTCCGGGTTTGCTGTGCTCTCGTGGTGTGCCCAATGTCTGTGGCAGTGGTAACAGATGGATCGCAGTCACGATGAATGGAAGCGGGACGCTGGCCCGCTGAAGGATGAGCAAAGCCTCAGCGCTGGATCAAAAGATCTGGAAACAGAGATCCTTCCGCGCGGACACTTCCGCGCCGGCTTGTAGGCAGGTTAACACGCTGGTGTAGGGTCCTCTAGCTCCTCCCACCGACCGGTTTCGCGCATGTGCGCTTCCTCAGGGTGTGGCTAAGTCATGACGGAATGTCGTACTTATATTCACATCACTCCTGTCCTGCCCATTGAATGGGTTGGGCCTGGCAGGAGTCTCACAGGACACAGATTGAGGTACCGATCAAAATTGAATTTACGCAGCAGAGTAACTGAAATTAAGGTTACAATATGAGCACGCAGTAGTGCGTTTGCACAACATAAATGCACATCCCCTTGGAGTCCCACCACAGAGCGGCAACACAGAGCATGCCCAACCCAAGTAAAGTGGAGTCAGCAAGGCAGGGGGAAAATACCGTTTGCTTCACATGTAGGGAGGGAAGGGAAGGGGGGAAGGGGAGAAGGAAGGAGGGGAAAGGGGGGGGGGAAGGAAGGAGGGGGGGGGGGTAAAAGGGGAAGGGCGGGACCGGGGAGGGGATTACGAACCAGGGGTAGGGAGGAGCACGGGGGGCGGGGAACAAAGTCCCCATGCACTATAACCCCGTCTAATCACCTCTTATGGAACTCATAGTCTAGGACAGGTCCAGAGCAAGAAGGAATGTGGCCGGTAATGCAGTACAGAATGGATTTTATAAAAAACACTGCAATCCAAAGTCCGCATTGTGCCCAAAGGGGATCAAGGTGCGGAGTCTGAAAATCCAACCACACTCCTTCTGTTTCAGGACCCTATCAAAATCTCCCCTGCGAGAGGAGATATTGAGCTTTATAAATTCCCTTCACCCTTGAACCCACCAGGTCACCCCCATGAAAATCCTTGAAATGTTGCGCCAAGGGGGTAGTATTGTCCTCATCTTTAGCATTTCGCATATGCTCACCAATTCTCGCCCGCAGGGGACGTGTTGTCTTCCCTATATAGTGGAGGCCACAAGGACAGGTGAGCATATATACGACTCCTTCAGTGGCACAATTAATAAAGGATTCTATCCTATAAGTTCTCTGATTTTGGGAGTCAGTAAAAGATGCAGTTCGATCAACAAGAGGGCAAACCTGACAGTTCCCACACCGATACATGCCACTGGGAGTAACTTTGCCGAGCCACGTTGTTGTGGTACTTCGTTTAAATTCACTTTGGACTAGTTGATTCCTTAATGACACTGCCCTCTTTGCGGTTAAACGGGGATATTCGCCAACTAGCGCTTTTATCTCCTCCGAGGCCGTTAGAACCGGCCAGTGTCTTATTAGAATATTTCTAAGTGACTCCCAGTGGCTACCATATGGCGTGGGAATTCTAAGCACAGCCCCCCTGTTTGTGGACTCCCCTGGAGTGGAATTAACCACCTCCCTGCCATGAATCAACGTTCCCCTATTCAAGGACCATGCTCTTTTAAGGGCTCTTTTCAAAACTTTATGTGGGTAACCTCTCTCTCTGAAACGAAGATACATTTCTTTAGCCTCTCTGGAAAAAGATTCATCAGAGCCACAATTTCTCCTCAAGCGCTGGAATTCACCTATAGGGATGGATTTAATTTGGCACTGGGGATGGCAGCTTGTGGCATGTAAGACAGTATTACCAGCCGTTGGTTTTCTGTAGCTCGAAGGAACCAGCCTGCCTTCAACAATATCAATTCTAAGATCAAGAAAATTCAGTCCCACATCGCTCACATCATGTGTGAGCTTGATGTTGAACCGATTCTCATTTAGATCCTCTAAAAAGGACTTAAGTCTCTCCGAGCCACCTGTCCACACCATCATGATGTCATCAATGTATCTTATCCATAGGGGGGCGTGCTCCTGCCAGAGCGGATGTTGATAAACCACCTTGCGTTCCCAATACCCAAGATGTAAATTCGCATAGGCAGGAGCACAAGCCGCCCCCATGGATGTTCCCCGTATTTGCTGATAGAATAGCACATCAAACAAAAGACAATTAAAGCCCAAGATGAACTCCAACACTTCTGTCACAAACTCATTGTGGCACCGATATCCAGGATATGTATCTCTGAGAAAGAAGCGTGTGGCCCCGACCCCCTTCTCATGCGGGATCGAGGTGTACAAAGATTCCACATCGATCCCCACGAGGAGGGAGCCGGGGGGCACAACAAATCCCTCAATCGCTCCAAGGACCTCAGTAGTGTCACGTACATAGGAGGGCAGGTGCGTAACAATATCCTTCAACTTTTGGTCAACAAACTTCCCCACTCTCTCTAGAGGGCCATTTACTGCTGAGATGATGGGACGACCAGGGGGACTGACCAAACTTTTGTGCACCTTTGGTAAAACATATATGGTGGGAATGGTGTATTCAGAAATCACCAAATAGTCCCACTCTTCCTTGGTCAGAACCCCCTGGTCATATCCCGAATCAAGCAGCAAATTAATGTTTTTCTTTAAGGTCTCAAAGGGATTATACTTAAGCTTCCTATATGTCTCGGTGTCAGAGAGCTGCCTTTTGATTTCGCCCAGGTAGTCTTCCTCTTTTAGGAGGACGACATTCCCCCCTTGTCACTCGGCTTAATCACCAGCCGTTGGGCATTCTGTAATTCTCGTAGTGCCTGCCTTTCAGAAGAGGACACATTCTGGACAGGGGGGGCAATGCTCCAATTTACTTCCCTGAGGTCCTTCTCAACCAGCTCAAGAAACACAGAGACATATCTGTTGGTGGTAACTAGGGGCATAAATTTAGATCTCGGTTTGAGGTTAGTAGAAGAGGGAACGCCAGTTTCACGGGGCTCGTCATCGTCGATCGCACCGTCATCAAGTTCATCCTTTAAAGATTCTAGCTCAACTATTGCTCTCCTGTCATTGACAGATAGAGCTAAGGAACTTTGGATAATCCGAGATTGTTCACATGAGTTACCAAACATAAGTTTAAGTAAAAGTCTCCTCAGAAACAGGACAATGTCCTTATAGGCAACAAACTCGTCCCCCAAAGCAGTTGGAACAAAGCTGAGCCCTCTTTCGAGGAGACTTAAATGTCTGGGTTCAAGAACAAAGTCGGATAAATTAATGACGTTTTGTGTCATTTGCATCGGGAATGGCCCGATGACTGATGACGACTGGACTGGCTCCGCATTTGCCTGGCGTCCCTCTCCACACTCGAATCCGAGGTTTCGGTCTGTTCCCCGTTTTTTGACACCTGGGAGCTAGATATACCCGCCTTTATTTTGCTGTTCTTTTTGGGCTTGTTCTCTGTCTCTTTAAGCTGATAATTTTTCTTTTTTGTGTCAATATTCTTACTGTCCACAAATGTGACTGATTTTGAGCTGTCAGGGGAACCTGGGGGACTACTGGGTTTACTCTGTGGTCTTTTGGGGCCCCTCCTACTACGGCTCCTAGATCTTCCCCCTCCTTTATAAGGAGTTCTGGGATCAAAGGCAGTATCTGCGTTCCATTTTTCGCGATCTTTCTGAAATTTCTGAGATTTCGTTCTTTTGACATTTTCCTGAAGCTTTTCTATATAAGTTCTCAATGACTCATTGAGTTTTTTGAAGTCCAGATGGTCCTGATGTTTATTGAGTATACTAACACTTTCATCAACTGCTGAGTTCAACTCACACAGTTGTGCTTTTTCTTCATCAATGACCATCTGAACATTCTCCAAACCCCTTATTTTCATTTTTTCTTTCCAAATGGGGAGATATCTGTCTGTTAGGAGGTTCTCTGCGGGTCTAACCATATCCTGCAGACCCTCAGGAACAATACCGACTCTGTGGTAGGACTCCAAAAAACGCACATTCCAGGTGCGCTTGACCTGTTTGACCAGCAAATTTCGATGTTTTTTAAAGAGGGCATCAATATTAGTTTTCCCTTCATTCTCAGCACTCTGCACAATGGTGACCTCTATGTCACTTTCAGAGTCATAAGTAACGACATAAGCCATGTTGGCTAAAAAAGTAGGGGGGCTGGGAGGCTATATTGGTACTATCCTGACATCCAATAAACACGAATAAGGATCAAAAATCCAATAGTGGCATAGATAATAAAAAGTAGTGCTTAGGAAGTGAGATCTGACCACAACTGGACAAGTTTTCAAAGGGTACAAAAAATCTTCACTTTATTGCTAAATTTAGGTAGAATAAAAGCATGTAAATGGATGTCAGGAAAAAATGCACAAGATACAAAACCCTCCCGCCCACCTAAAATAAAACCCAAAACCTAGGGGCGAGGACCCTTAACTGGATATAGATACCAGCGTGTATGATGGTACCTGCTGAGTAAGATACCGTGGGCAGTCCAAGTACACAGTAACAAATGTGCACACCACAAGTTAAATCACATGAGTCTTTCTTGCAAACAGTTCTGTGTATAATCCAATTAATCCAATCCTATTCAATGCGTGCAGGAAACGGCTCCTGCACACGTTGTCTAATGTGAAAATGCTCCAAGTCATGGTTAAAAAAAAAAAAACAAGATACAGATCATTTAGATGTGATGAGTAGTGACAAAGTGATTGGTGAATGAATGGGAGGAGCGCTACAGGGGTAAACTGCTTCCCTCTGTGAAATCAACCCACAGGCTAAAGTGATTAAATATCGACCAATAAAATCCCACTTTGAAGCTACATAAATCTCCATGCACAATTCCCATAATTCTGCATCAACTTGGAATTAATTTGCATCTCACTGACTATCCCTAGTGATAAGCACTCTTGCCTTGCAGTGAGTGGCTTCAGATTCAAAAACACAGTCAGGACACAATGTACATGGAATTTGAGTGTTCTTTATGTGCTTCTATAGGTTTCCTCCAGGTTGCTGATCATAATCCAGAAACATATTGGCAAGTTGCAGTCTTCACAAACCAGTGTTATAGAGGTGCATAGTAATGGATAAAATAATTGAATGTGTGAATAAAAAAATATACTTGTTTTTAATGGGAATTATGAAAAGTGAATGAGGCCTATGGAAATAATATAGAATTTTCTGTAGAACATTTTGTTTACTTATTTCATGGCAAAGATTCAGACTTTATTTGTATCTGGGCACTAGGGATGGTCAACAAGACCAGGATTTTATTTTTATCAGGGGTGTAACAATAGACCCTGCAAAGGATGCAGTCACTGGGGGCCCAGAAGCCGCAGGGGGCCCCATGGAAGGAGAAGTTTCTTCTCCCTGTCCTGTGAGACTGACAACTAAGGGCACAGAGAGGAAATATCCGCCTCTCTGAAATAAGAAGGGGTCTCAGCTGAGGAAATAGTGGTAGTGCACGCCACTTCTGCAGAAGGACTACAAGTGCCATCTGGGGCCCAACAAGACGGGGAAGAGCCTGTATCAAAAACTGTGCTGTCTTTTAAAGAAAGGAATTTGTAAGTGCAAATCTGTTTTATATATAAATAAATGTCATTGGTTTTACACTATATGAGGCATTTGCTTTGAGGTCATTTCTGTATGGAGACTGGCATTTAATGCAAAGGGGAAGACAAAAGGAGTCTGGCATCTGGTGGTGACACACAGCAGATCGGTGTGGTGGAGTGTCCCAAAGCGCTATTAGACCTGAGAGAAGGTCTTTGTTTCTGGTGTCTGTTCACCGGGTGCTGGTGGAGGATAGAGGAAGCTAAGAAGTTGTCATATTATTACCCCTCTGCAGATGTGGACTGTATTGTTGCGCTCTATTTATGCGGATGTTGCTCATATAGTTTAGTTGTGTAGCGCCACCTTCTTTCTGTATATTAAGAGGTTGTAATAAGAAGGGGCTGCTCCAACTTTGTCTTGGACTCTTTTTGAATCCAGTTTAGAAGTGGTGTAGCGCTAAACTCCTTATATACAAACTCAGTATTATAAGTAGCTTGATTCTCTTAAGGGTCTTTTAACATTAGTGCGGTGCAATTCGTGGAATAAAAAAACAAAAAAAACTACCAGAACGCATTGCATCATTACTCCCATTTCAGTAAATGCAGAAGACTGTGTTGACAGAGAAATTGGAGGTAACCTGCCTTTAAAAATCACACCCTTCAGTCACGTGTACAATGCTGCACAGTAAGTTTATCATTGGAATATCTGCATCTGTGTGCCACAAGCACCAAAATTAAAAAATGTGTTCATGATCATTGACCTTAATTGCTTGCGGTGTTGTGCACTGAGCACAGTAATGCACTGCAGCTTCTGCATCAACTGCGGCACTTCCGTTGCATCGCATTGCCTGAAGTGTGTCATGTGCCATGCATTGATCAGGATCAAACGTCCGAAACAGGTTGTATTGCATGGTGGGTTGATGTGGCTCTGTAAAATGTATAAGCTATAGTTGCTCGCTTAGAGCTGAATTATTGCAAATACCTTCTGTTTTAAGATGGCAAATTACACAGGAAGTGCGTCATGTTCCATTGACTTTAAAGGCCCTTGTGACAAATTGTGGTAGAAGAGGCCAACGCAACGCAGTAAGTGTAAAAGGGACCTCATGTTGTAGAAGCATTAAAAAACATCTTTTCATTGAAGCTGAATGATCTGATAAAAAAAAAAAAAAAAAGATAATTTACTAAAAACTTTGGGCACCATGTGAAGAAGCAAATAAAAGATCACACTTAATCAGTTGGTACGAGTTTTTTTTTTTCTTCTCCATAGCAGTGCATTGGGAAAATATTTTAGTTAAAACACGTTAAGTGTGAAAGGTGCCATAGGAAAACATGGGCATTACTTTGAAAATCAGTTGACATTTCAGTTATAACTGAGAGCAACTGATTAAAGAGAAACTCCAACCAAGAATTGAACTTTTTCCCAATCAGTAGCTGATACCCCATTTTACATGAGAAAGACAATGATTTTCACAAACAGACCATCAGGGGGCGCTGTGTGACTGATTTTGTGCTGAAACCCCTCCCACAAGAGGCTCTGAATACCGCGGTACTGCTGGCAAACTGCCACAATGTAACAATGTTCAGAGACAGGAAATAGCTGTTATTAGCTGTCTCTAACAGACAGAGCAGCTAGAAACAGCTGCATAACCTGCCCACAGTAACAATGTCACCATGTAATAAATGTCAGAATGTGAATCTGGGAGAGGAAAGATTTTACAATGAGCAAACACTGACTAAATCATTTATACATAATTATGGTAAAAAATGAAGCACTTTTTTTACTACATTATTTTCACTGGAGTTCCTCTTTAAGTGTAAACAGGGCCTAACACCCAGCCGCCCCTTCCCCGGCTATCCCTATTACTTCTGATGTGGGGTTCAGGTACATAATAGCTAAATCCCATGCACGGACAACTTGCCTTTATGAAATACTGTATTTTCATTTACAATTACTTAACTACTTATGCATTTTGGAAGTAGCTGCTAAATCCAAAATGCTTCCCCTGCTGTCACTCGCCCCCGCACACGCTCCCGTCACCGCCCGTTAGCCCGGAGATCAATGAATGGAAACACAGTTCCCATTCATTGATCTAGGTCTCTGTATGAAAGACCAACACCGTCTACATGACAACTCAGTTTTTCACAAAGCCCCTACTTTCACATCCACGCATTACTTATGTATTGCGTAGTAATACTATGCATACAGAAGTGAGCTGCAAAAAATCTTGTGGCCAAATAGTAAAATTACATCTGGAAATGAACATTTCCAGTAAATGACTTTTTTTACTTTTAAAATTGACTCATCATCTCCCACTCTACCCAATAGTTACACAAAACAATAAAAAAAACAAAAACAGAAACTGAACTTTTTTAATATGCAAGTCAAAAAGGTTTATTGCGGTTATGTTTTTAAATTATGGGCTTGTAGTAAGTGATGGACGCAAAACTGAAAAATGCACCTTTATTTCCAAATAAAATATCGGCACCATACATTGTGATAGGGACATAATTTAACCGGTGTAATAACTGGGACAAATGGGAAAAGAAAATACATGGGTTTTAATTATGGTAGCATGTATTATTTTAAAACTATAATGGCAAAAACTGAGAAATAATGATTTTTTTCAATTTTTTTCTTAATATTCCTGTTAAAATGGATTTATAATAAAATAATTCTTAGCAAAATGTACCACCCAAAGAAAGCCAAAAGTGGTGGCAGAAAAAAAATAGGTATAGATCATTTCATTGTGATAAATAGTGATAAAGTTATTGACCAATGAATGGGAAGTGAATGTTCTTTGGATACATAAGATGAAACAACACTGAAGTCTGAAGTGGTTAAACCAAATATTTTATATAATGCATCAAAAAATTTAATTAGCAAAAATAGCCTAAAATACATGTGAATAAAAGGTACACAGACTAACAAGTTATAAAAAAAAAAAAAAGAAAATGGAATCATATATATCATAAACTCTTAGGGGTCACTGTAAGGACCTGTAGATTTACTATCATGTGTAGCGGTGCTGAAACTTAACCTCTTCTCTCCTGGTCCAGACTTGAGAAATAATTGCTGGAAAGCAGTTAACGGTTTGCGTAACAGTTTAATGTGAAAGAATGACATTTTTTCCCGAAGGTTTATAATTTGAAAATTGACTTTGGGGATTTTTTTTATTTTTTATTTTTTATTTTTGCCTGGGTCTATTAAAATGATTCATGTTGTATTCAACATAAATTGTGCATACACAGAGGAAACTTAGTACAGGCCTTCCTGGTATAATAAGTAAACTGAATTTTGTACTAGCCGCAGTTTGTGGCAGCATTGCGGTATCATTTGTCTTAATTTTTCTCAGACATTGCATTAGGGCGAGTGCATTTACATTGCCAGGTAGGGCTAACCACTTTACAAACTTTTCTCTTTTACGGCGGGAGAAGAGTGGGAATCAAATCTGCATCTTTATACCGAGGCAGGATGGAGCTAGGCTTTTTTTATTGTCTAAAATACACATACATTTACTCTCCATTTACCTTGCTGAGCAGAAACAAGGATGGCCATTATGCAAAACGCATGAAATATTTACCATTCTAAGAACATGCTCTTAGAATACTATGTGGTTTCATTTGCCTTATATAAAAAAATAATAACAATATGGCCTTCACACTGATAAGTAAGGCAATGGTTCCAGGCTCGTGATCGAGGCATCGAAAAACAGTGTCAAAAATAAATGAAAGAATGACAAGCGCATAATGTTGTATTACTACACAGCTAAGTCAACATGCAAGTCAAATGTATGTAAAAATATTTATAAATAAAAAAAAACATTTAAAGGAAAGCTAGATTTTAATGTGTTTCTATGTTTTTATTTATTTTTAATTTTTTACAAAGTTTGTTCTTTAAAAATCTGTCCCACATTTTTGTTGCATTTCACATCTGCAGAAGGAAGCCTGAAATTAAGTAAGTTCTGTACTGCTTGAATAGAAATATTCTCCTCCAATGGGAAGCTCTTTTAGAGCTGTGTTAATAGCATGCATAATGATAAAAACTTCAATGTTCACTCAGTTAAGTGCCATCACCTTCTTATGATACACTGATCACTGTGATTTAATATGTATATCATATTTTTATACTGATACACTGATCACTGTTTTAACCACTTGAGGACCTAGGGCTTTCTACCCCTTAAGGACCGGCCACTTTTTTTCCATTCAGACCACTGCAGCTTTCACGGTTTATTGCTCGCTCATACAACCTACCACCTAAATGAATTTTGGCTCCTTTTCTTGTCACTAATAAAGCTTTCTTTTGGTGCTATTTGATTGCTCCTGCGATTTTTACTTTTTATTATATTCAGCAAAAAAGACATGAATTTTGGCAAAAAAATGATTTTTTTAACTTTCTGTGCTGACAGTTTTCAAATAAAGTAAAATTTCTGTATACATGCAGCGCGAAAAATGTGGACAAACATGTTTTTGATAAAAAAAACCCCATTCAGTGTATATTTATTGGTTTGGGTAAAAGTTATAGCGTTTACAAACTATGGTGCAAAAAGTGAATTTTCCCATTTTCAAGCATCTCTGACTTTTCTGACCCTCTGTCATGTTTCATGAGGGGCTAGAATTCCAGGATAGTATAAATACCCCCCAAATGACCCCATTTTGGAAAGAAGACATCCCAAAGTATTCACTGAGAGGCATAGTGAGTTCATAGAAGATATTATTTTTTGTCATAAGTAAGCGGAAAATGACACTTTGTGAAGAAAAAAAAAAAAAAAAGTTTCCATTTCTTCTAACTTGCGACAAAAAAAAAAATGATATCTGCCATGGACTCACCATGCCCCTCTCTGAATACCTTGAAGGGTCTACTTTCCAAAATGGGGTCATTTGTGGGGTGTGTTTACTGTCCTGACATTTTGGGGGGTGCTAAATTGTAAGCACCCCTGTAAAGCCTAAAGGTGCTCATTGGACTTTGGACCCCTTAGCGCAGTTAGGCTGCAAAAAAGTGCCACACATGTGGTATTGCCGTACTCAGGAGAAGTAGTATAATGTGTTTTGGGGTGTATTTTTACACATACCCATGCTGGGTGGGAGAAATATCTCTGTAAATGACAATTTGTTAATTTTTTTTACACACAATTGTCCATTTACAGAGATATTTCTCCCACTCAGCATGGGTATGTGTAAAAATACACCACAAAACACATTATACTACTTCTCCTGAGTACGGCGATACCACATGTGTGGCACTTTTTTGCACCCTAACTGCGCTAAAGGGCCCAAAGTCCAATGAGTACCTTTAGAATTTCACAGGTCATTTTGAGAAATTTCGTTTCAAGATTACTCCTCACGGTTTAGGGCCCCTAAAATGCCAGGGCAGTATAGGAACCCCACAAATGACCCCATTTTAGAAAGAAGACACCCCAAGGTATTCCGTTAGGAGTATGGTGAGTTCATAGAAGATTTTATTTTTTGTCAAAAGTTAGCGGAAAATGACACTTTGTGAAAAAACACAATTAAAATCAATTTCCGCTAACTTTTGACAAAAAATAAAATCTTCTATGAACTCACCATACACCTAACGGAATACCTTGGGGTGTCTTCTTTCTAAAATGGGGTCATTTGTGGGGTTCCTATACTGCCCTGGCATTTTAGGGGCCCTAAACCGTGAGGAGTAGTCTTGAAACGAAATTTCTCAAAATGACCTGTGAAATTCTAAAGGTACTCATTGGACTTTGGGCCCTTTAGCGCAGTTAGGGTGCAAAAAAGTGCCACACATGTGGTATCGCCATACTCGGGAGAAGTAGTACAATGTGTTTTGGGGTGTATTTTTACACATACCCATGCTGGGTGGGAGAAATACCTCTGTAAATGGACAATTGTGTGTAAAAAAATCAAAAGATTGTCATTTACAGAGGTATTTCTCCCACCCAGCATGGGTATGTGTAAAAATACACCCCAAAACACATTATACTACTTCTCCCGAGTACGGCGATACCACATGTGTGGCACTTTTTTGCACCCTAACTGCACTAAGGGGCCCAAAGTCCAATGAGTACCTTTAGGATTTCACAGGTCATTTTTGTTTCAAGACTACTCCTCACGGTTTAGGGCCCCTAAAATGCCACGGCAGTATAGGAACCCCACTAATGACCCCATTTTAGAAAGAAGACACCCCAAGGTATTCCGTTAGGAGTATGGTGAGTTCATAGAAGTTTTTATTTTTTGTCACAAGTTAGCGGAAATTGATTTTAATAGTTTTTTTTTCACAAAGTGTCATTTTCCGCTAACTTGTGACAAAAAATAAAATCTTCTATGAACTCACCATACTCCGTACGGAATACCTTTGGGTGTCTTCTTTCTAGAATGGGGTCATTTGTGGGGTTCCTATACTGCCCTGGCATTTTAGGGGCCCTAAACCGTGAGGAGTAGTCTTGAAACCAAATGTCGCAAAATGACCTGTGAAATCCTAAAGGTACTCATTGGACTTTGGGCCCCTTAGCGTACTTAGGGTGTAAAAAAGTGCCACACATGTGGTACCGCCGTACTCAGGAGAAGTAGTATAATGTGTTTTGGGGTGTATTTTTACACATACCCATGCTAAGTGGGAGAAATATTTCTGTAAATGACAATTGTTTGATTTTTTTACACACAATTGTCCATTTACATTTTTCCCATCCAGCATGGGTATGTGTAAAAATACACCCCAAAACACATTATACTACTTTTCCTGAGTACGGCGGTACCACATGTGTGACAATTTTTTGCAGCCTAGGTGCGCTAAGGGGCCCAACGTCCTATTCACAGGTCATTTTGAAGCATTTGTTTTCTAGACTACTCCTCGCGGTTTAGGGCCCCTAAAATGCCAGGGCAGTATAGGAACCCCACAAGTGACCCCATTTTAGAAAGAAGACACCCCAAGGTATTCCGTTAGGTGTATGGCGAGTTCATAGAAGATTTTATTTTTTGTCACAAGTTAGTGAAAAATGACACTTTGTGAAAAAAAAACCAATAAAAAAACAAAAAACAAAAAATAAAATCTTCTATGAACTCGTCATACACCTAACAGAATACCTTGGGGTGTCTTTTTTTCTAAAATGGGGTCACTTGTGGGGTTCCTATACCGCCCTGGCATTTTACAGGCCCAAAACCGTGAGTAGTCTGGAAACCAAATGTCTCAAAATGACTGTTCAGGGGTATAAGCATCTGCAAATTTTGATGACAGGTGGTCTATGAGGGGGCGAATTTTGTGGAACCAGTCATAAGCAGGGTGGCCTTTTAGATGACAGGTTGTATTGGGCCTGATCTGATGGATAGGAGTGCTAGGGGGGTGACAGGAGGTGATTGATGGGTGTCTCAGGGGGTGGTTAGAGGGGAAAATAGATGCAATCAATGCACTGGTGAGGTGATCGGAAGGGGGTCTGAGGGGGATCTGAGGGTTTGGCCGGGTGATCAGGACCCCACACGGGGCAAATTGGGGCCTGATCTGATGGGTAGGTGTGCTAGGGGGTGACAGGAGGTGATTGATGGGTGTCTCAAGGTGTGATTAGAGGGGGGAATAGATGCAAGCAATGCACTGGCGAGGTGATCAGGGCTGGGGTCTGAGGGCATTCTGAGGGTGTGGGCGGGTGATTGAGTGCCCTAGGGGCAGATAGGGGTCTAATCTGATAGGTAGCAGTGACAGGGGGTGATTGATGGGTAATTAGTGGGTGTTTAGGGTAGAGAATAGATGGAAACACTGCGCTTGGGTGGTGATCTGATGTCGGATCTGCGGGCGATCTATTGGTGTGGGTGGGTGATCAGTTTGCCCGCAAGGGGCAGGTTAGGGGCTGATTGATGGGTGGCAGTGACAGCGGGTGATTGATGGGTGGCAGTGACAGGGGGTGATTGATGGGTGATTGATAGGTGATTGACAGGTAATCAGTGGGTTATTACAGGGGAGAACAGATGTAAATATTGCACTGGCGAATTGATAAGGGGGGGTCTGAGGGCAATCTGAGCGTGTAGGCGGGCGATTGGGTGCCCGCAAGGGGCAGATTAGGGTCTGATCTGATGGGTAACAGTGACAGGTGGTGATAGGTGGTGATAGGGGGTGATTGATGGGTAATTAGTGGGTGTTTAGAGGAGAGAATAGATGTAAACGCTGCGCTTGGGTGGTGATCTGATGTCGGATCTGCGGGCGATCTATTGGTGTGGGTGGGTGATCAGATTGCCCGCAAGGGGCAGGTTAGGGGCTGATTGTTGGGTGGCAGTGACAGGGGGTGATTGATGGGTGATAGGTGATTGGCAGGTGATTGACAGGTGATCAGTGGGTTATTACAGGGAAGGACAGATGTAATTAATGCACTGGCGAATTGATCAGGGGGGGGGGGGTCTGAGGGCAATCTGAGCGTGTGGGCGGGTGATTGGGTGCCCGCAAGGGGCAGATTAGGGTCTGATCTGATAGGTAACAGTGACAGGTGGTGATAGGGGGTGATTGATGGGTGATTGATGGGTAATTAGTGGGTGTTTAGAGAAGATAACAGATGTAAACAATACATTTGGGAGGTAATCTGACGGCGGGTTTGCGGGCGATCTAATGGTGTGGGTGGGTGATCAGATTGCCCGCAAGGGGCAGGTTAGGGGCTGATTGATGGGTGGCAGTGACAGGGGGTGACAGGGGGTGATTGATGGGTGATAGGTGATTGGCAGGTGATTGACAGGTGATCAGTGGGTTATTACAGGGAAGAACAGATGTAATTAATGCACTGGTGAATTGATAAGGGGGGGGTCAGTGGGCAATCTGAGCGTGTGGGCGGGTGATTGGGTGCCCGCAAGGGGCAGATTAGGGTCTGATCTGATAGGTAAAAGTGACAGGTGGTGATAGGGGGTGATTGATGGGTGATTGATGGGTAATTAGTGGGTGTTTAGAGGAGAGAATAGATGTAAACAATGGATTTGGGAGGTGATCTGATGTCAGATCTGCGGGCGATCTATTGGTGTGGGGGAGTGATCAGATTGCCCGCAAGGGGCAGGTTAGGGGCTGGCTGATGGGTGGCAGTGACAGGGGGTGATTGACGGGTGATTGATGGGTGATTGACAGGTGATTGACAGGTGATTGACAGGTGATCAGGGGGATAGATGCATACAGTAAACAGGGGGGGTGGTCTGGGGGGGGGGGGTCTGGGGAGAATCTGAGGGGTGGGGGGTGATCAGGAGGGGGCAGGGAGCAGGGTGGGGGATAAAAAAAAAATAGCGTTGACAGATAGTGACAGGGAGTGATTGATGGGTGATTAGGGGGGTGATTGGGTGCAAACAGGGGTCTGGGGGGTGGGCAGGGGGGGTCTGATGGGTGCTGTGGGCGATCTGGGGCAGGGGGGGAGAAATCAGTGTGCTTTGGTGCAGACTAGGGTGGCTGCAGCCTGCCCTGGTGGTCCCTCGGACACTGGGACCACCAGGGCAGGAGGCAGCCTGTATAATACACTTTGTAAACATTACAAAGTGTATTATACACTTTGTATGCGGCGATCGCGGGGTTAACATCCCGCCGGCGCTTCCGTATAGCCGGCGGGATGTTGCGGCGGGTGAGCGGCGCCAGGCGGAGGCGGAGGATCGCGTCACGGATGACGCGATCGCTCCGCCCATGCCCATACAAGGACCGCCGCCAATTGTCAATACGGCGGTCCTTGCGGCGTCCACTTCCCGGCTGCCAATTGTACATACGGCGGTCGGGAAGTGGTTAATATGTATATCATATTTCACAATTATTATGTTCACAGTTTGATCACAGCAAAATCTAGGCTGTTTTCTACACATTGGCCACTGGATGGCGTCTAAAGCCTCCACTCTTGCTCCACTAAGATACAATAGTGTCAGCAGCCACTAATTAGAGTGGTCTGCATGTGCTTTCGTAGGGACATGACGTCAGGCATCCCAGCATGCCGCGGTTGAGCGCATATGCGTTCCACCGCTATTCTGACCTATCAGGGGAGCTATGGGCGGCACCAAACAGCGCAGATATGCCGAACGTCGAGCCTACATTCTATCTACGCCCGGCAAGAGGGAGCCCCGCATCCTAGCCTCCGTGGAAGCGCATTCATAGCACAAAACGGCCGTCACGCACCTGTCCGCAGCACCCACCGCACCACCACACTCCACAAGATGGTATGTGACCTTTTTTAGCTGCAATCTTTTGTACTGCAATACTGTGCCTCGCTGTTGGAATAAAGCACCTGTAGCGCCGATTGCCTTTCCCATCCTCTTCATTTCGTCCACACTGAATTTAAGTAAATAAAAAAAAAAAGGGTAAAAAACCTGAGGCTTCTACCAGCCCCCTGAAGACATGTTACGCCCACGCGGGACAAAACGATCCTCTGCTGCCTCGCCGCGGCTCACTTTCAGTTTCGACGGGCACTGCACCTGCGCAGCCCCAGCCGCGTGCATCCTTGTTTGTGCTCCCGTTGCTGGGAGCACCCTGTGCAGGCACAGTGTGCTACCAGCGAAATGAGTGGGAGCGAGGACGCGACCGGCCAAGGCCATGCATGCGCAATGACCTGCCGACTGCGAAATCGAAAGTTAACCAAAGGGGGTGTAGAGGGGAGGGCAGGGGGAGACGGGGGTTTGAGGGTTGGAGGATCGTTTTTGTTCCGGTGCAGGCACAAGCAAGCCCCAGTTAAGTACATTTTTTTTTAATTCATTAAAGGTTTCCTTTAAATGAACAATGCCTCAAAATGTTTAGCATGGAGCAAAGCAGTTTTATTTTTTTCACTAAAACACCCTACCTCTCTTTCTCAGCATTCTACAGCTGTTTGCCCACTCAGTCAGTTTAAACCTCCCCCTCAGTCATTTAAGCTACATGTATATGCACACAGAGGTCTGAACTTGTCCGTGGCAGATGATAAAGACCGACATGGCCTAGAATCGAAAGTCAGACCAGCGTGTGTAGAGCGGCTGCACGTAATCTGCTAAAGATCTGGCATGGCAATCCCCAACCTCATTCTTCTCCCTGCTCCCCTGCCGGCCATGGGAATTTGCTTTGTTGCATGCTGCCCATCGTCCCTTGCCCCCACCCAACAGTGCAAAACACACATCCATAGCCAGAAGGCTGATGACACATTTGTACAGCGTCAGCAATGCCCTGTCAACCAGAAGGGATCGATACACAATCCCTTAGGGAACAGTGATCCCCCCAAAATCCCCTGTGTGTATTGAACTTTAGAAATGCAAGGTAAAGAGTGATTTCTCTATCAATTGAAACCATACATTCCTGTTGACTGGTGGCCTATTACGGCTGTGTCTAGTGGGAAGACACCAACAACTCCACAGTGTCTCTGTGATGGAGTGACCATACAGTTATAAAGCCACAGAGGATGAAATGAGGATCTATGAATGGGTGCAAATTGTCAACTGGGTGCTACTATAGCTACAATTAACATCACTGTCTGTAACAACAAAGCGCCAAAATGATGATATGATATTTCATAACCATTTTGACTACTACCCTCCCACCTGCTGTATTAAAACATCCTGTTGGTCCCTGTTACCGAACGTTTTAAAATGTCCTCCATCTTCATCGCTGCCAATCGCGATCGAGATCACGCCCCCCCCCCCCCCCCCCCCGTCATGCTTACCAGTGAGATACACAGGGCTGTGATTGGGAAAAGGTAAGAAGCCTTCCTTCAACCAATCACAGTGCCTGTAGTCATTTCAATGAGAAGCCAATGAGATTTGCTCTTACAAGCAAATGTGAGGACATCTAGTGTTAAAAAAAAAAATACATGTGAAAATTAAAAACACCACATTTTACACTACATTTTATATTTATTAAATGAAAGATAAATAAATTAATACCTCAACTCCCCCCCCCCCCACCCCCAACCAAAGATACCCCAAAAAAACTTTTAAATTTTTTTTAAAAATGACAGCATTTAAACACTAAAAAAAGTACATAAAATTGTTGCATTAGGGACTCTGCTTTTCTACGGTGTATATCATGACGGTATGTTTCTTTATATTTGCATATATGAGGTTGTAATTAGTGACAGATGCAAAACTGAAAAAATGCATCTTTATTTCCAAATAAAATATAGTCGCCATCTATTGTACTTGGAACATAGTTTAAATGTTTAAATATGGGCAAATAAAATATGTGGGCTTTGTTCACAGTAGAACATTTTATTTTAAAACTATAATGGCCAAAAACTGAGTAATAATGAATTTTTTCCTTATTTTTTCTTTATTAGTCCTGTTAAAATGTATTTAGAATAAAATAATTCTTAGCAGAATTTACCACCGAAGGAAAGCCTAATTGGTGGCGAAAAATACAAGGGATGGATCGTTTTGTTGAGACAAGTAGTGATAAAGTTATTGGCAAATGAAAGGGCGGAGTGCTTACAGGTGAAAATTGATCTGGTCCGTTCGGGTAAAAACCCTTGGGGGTGAAGTGGTTAAACTTGCTAGACACTGAAAAGATATTATACAAATAAAGGTAGAGATAAAAAAAAGAAAAAAAAAAAAAAAAAGCTCAGTGCATGAGGGCCTTTATCTGTGAAGTTACAAAGCATTGTGTGCTTTGTGATAATTGTGCAATGAAATATTTATTTTTGAAAAAGCAAGATACAAGTTTTCCTACATTTATTGCATGGAGTGCAGAAAACGACAAGCATTAAAGATAGCGTTATATAATAATGGCGTGTATAAACTCATGGAGAAAATCAGCTCAACACAACTGGTTAAAAGTCTGAACCTAATGTCTTGGATGAAGTACAAGGAAATTTCTGTTCAATTAATCGGGCACAAAACCAAACAAAATCTATATTTTAATCTTTTTGGGGGAGAAACAAATTATCCTATTTGCTACTTCACTGGTTTCCTCAATTTATCGCCAATCTCGGAACGGGTCTCTGGGCTGTTTGAATTAAACAACTGGAAGCTACTAGTAAGTGCATTGTTTACAATATGGAGATCGGCTTGCAATAAAATTAGAATACAGTGGCACTGCTCCTCCTAATACTGCAAATAATAGAAACATGCACTTATTTCACATGTACAAAATCTCATTTATGTTTTTTTCTCCCTGAATAAAGATTCAGATAAATGCTCCACTGCATGCAAGAAGGCCAGGTATATGCTCAGGAAATCCTAAACGCAGCCTGCACATCGAGGAAATTATTACAGAAATGACAAATATTTTCCAGTTCCCATGTTTGAAACAAACAAAAATGTAAAGTTTAAGTTCTGGAATTGTTACACTAACCCAGGCATGTCCTAAGTCCAGCCCAGGGGCCAAATGCAGCCAGCTGATCCATTTCTGCAGGCCGTAGCTGCAGTACCGCATGCAGGGGCCAGCAGCAGTAACAGCCACTGATTAGCAGCTGCCACTGTGCCAGCAGCAGTAACAGCCACTGATTAGCAGCTGTCACTGTGCCAGCAGCAGTAACAGCCACTGATTAGCAGCTGCCACTATGCCAGCAGCTATAACAGCCACAGATTATGCCAGCAGCTATAACTGCCATTGTGCCAGCAGCAGTAACAGCCACTGATTAGCACCTGCCACTAAGCCAGCAGCTATAACAGCCACTGATTAGCAGCTGCCACTATGTCAGCAGCAGTAACAGCCACTGATTAGCTGCAGCCACTATGCCAGCAGCTATAACAGCCACTGATTAGAAGCAGCCACTGTGTCAACAGCAGAGCCAAAGTGCCAGCAACAGTAACAGCCTCTAATTAGCAGCTGCCACTGTGCTAAATGCACATAATATAAGGGTTATTCCCCATGGAAATGTTTTATTTGACAAAATGCGCACAGGGATAGTGTACCTAACGGCAATCAGGAAACATTGAGTTTAATTTGACTTGTTTGGCCTCCTAGCACCCTCATTAACGATGATATCGCCCTTGGCCTAAAACGTTTGGACATCCATGCACTAAACGAATACCTAAAGTTCAGAAAAAAATATATATACACAAAAACCAAAGTGTTTGTGAACCTATACTTAAATGCACTTAAAGGGAACCTTAACTCAGAGGGATATGGAGGTTTCATTTTCAAAAATACCACTTGGCAGTCCTGCTGCAGTAGTGGCTGAATCACACACCTGAAACAAGCATGGATCTAATCCAGTCTAACTTCAGTCAAAGTACCTGATCTGCATGTTTGATGGGGGGCTGTGGCTAAAAGCATTAGGGCCCATTTCCACTAGTGCGGCGTGCGCCTCGCAGACGCACACCGCACTGAGCCGGTGGGCGGGATCGCAGGCGAATTCCATGAGCCGTGCCATGCACGGCTATGGGATTCGCAGCCTCCGTGGCGAAATCTGCGGGGGGTTCCGGGCGAATCGCTCCCGCAAGCGATTCCGCCGCAGCGCCGTCATCCCCTATGGTAGAGTTTCCCCGTGCAAATGATGTGCGGGGAAACTCTGCCGAATCGCCGGCGAAACCGCCCTAGTGGAAACGGGCCCTAAAGGTTGGCACTAATGATCCAATCTTTTTCATCCAATTTTACCAAATCTATGTAGAGTATAAGGGTAAAATGAGTGAATATATTGAATGGATAGTTTGGGCAGTTCCCTTATATTACATAGAAATGGTAAGATTGGATGAAAAAGATTGGATCATTAGTGGCAACCATTAGAGACACAGGATCAGCAGGGGAGTCAGGCAACTGGTATTAATCCATATCCTTCACTGGATCCTTACCTGGAATAATCCATATCCTTCTCAGTTTAGGTTCCCTTTAAAATGAATGTAAATTCATGCAGCTCGAAAACAATCAAATCCAGTTAAAGTGGAATTTGATCGGTGACTTTTCAAGTTGAAAACATTTTTATACAGAATTTGCATAACCCTGCAACAATTCAGAATTACAACTCATTGAGCATCCCTCATTTCTATTCTGAAATCACTGGTGGTGACATCTTTAGTTCTGCCAGGTAATTTGTGTGGAATGTTTGTTACTGACTGTTCAATGCACGAAGGGAGGTATTGTTTGCTTGGCAGTTGTAAAAAGCCATTATTTCCCACAAAGGGCCATATCCTATTCAAGGTGATAAGTAGCTTGCAGATGCGAGCTACTTATCACCTTGCCATCGCGCGAGGATTACCGGCAAATCCTATTGCCCATATCCTTCGCGCGATGGCCGATCGTTAGGGAGCATTACTCAGGCAAAAGCCTGAGCGATGCTCCCTTTTACCGAACGATGGGGAGTGAGGTTTACGCTGTGGTGCTGTCCATCAGCACCACGGCCTCACTCCCCACACATGCGCACTCGCCCGCCGAACATCGCCGACATCTTCTGCCACAGCATCTGGGGGTCTCCTTACTGTGCGCAAAGAAGGAGCCCGGGCAAAGCATCTTTGAATCTGCAGCCGGGCTCCCCATTGGTCTGCTGTCTGAACCAATAAAATGGCTCAGACAGCAGACCAATGGGAAGCCCGGCTGCAGATTCAAAGATGCTTTGCCCGGGCTCCTTCTATGCGCACAGTAATTACAGTGTTAGATACACTGTAATTACGTGACGGATTTTGCGGCGAGAGGCGGCGGGTGATCGGCGGCGGTACGTATGACAGGGGAGCCCGGCAGAGCTGCGCGCTGGCTTCTAAACTGTGCGGCGACCCGACGGGGAGCTCTGGGGGTCTCCTTATTAAAGGAGACCCCCAGATAATGCGGCGACGACGTGCGTTAGCTAGTTTAGACCTGCTTTTTGCAGGTCTAAGCTAACGCTCATGTCTGCCGGGAAGCATCGCTTCCCGGAGACATGATAAGGGTAATTGGATTCCGTGTTAAGAACTCGCGAGTTTTTTTCCACCTGGGGGGGTCTAAAGTTTAATTAGATTAGGCGATGCCCCCATCGCCTAAGTTAAGAACTCGCCAGTGCTTAGCGCTGGCGAGTTCAGCAATAGAATATGGCCCAATGAGATTAACAGGCAGCAAGCTTCTGACATCACACTGTGGTAGGGGTTCCACCATAACATCTGCCACACAGAACCCCTTGATGATATATTTGAAAATAGGTAAGGATTTCTTGTGGGAAAGGGGGTATCAGCTACTGATTGGGATGAAGTTCAATCCTGGGCTAAAGTCTCACTTAAACCCTATAGGAGAAGCAGGATCAGCTTAAAGCAAGTCTGAAGTTAATATAAAAACAAAAAAACAGATACTCACCTAAGGAGAGGGAAGGCTCTGGATCCTATAGAGTCTTCCTGTTCTCCTCACGGTGTCCTTAACCCCCACAGGCTCCACCGTTTGAATCTCCCTCCGCTGGAGACTTTGGAAGTCTTCGGAAGCACTTGAGTTCCCAAGGACCGGCAGCTCTGCACTGCGAGTGCGCAAGAGAGGGCGCTCACGCGTTTGCAGTGCAAAGCGGCCCGTCTTCAGAAGCCTGAGTGCTTCCGAACACTCCCGAACCAGCCCAACGTGGAAGAGAGCAGTCTACAACCCATGGGTTGTACACTGCTAATGGGGAAGCCTGCGGGGGAATGTGGGGACCGAGAGGAGACCAGGAAGGCTCTACAGGACACAGAGCCTTCCCTCTCCCCGGGAAGTATGTTTTTTCTTTTTTTCTCACTTCAGACTCCCTTTAAAGCATGTTATCCAAGCCGGGATCAGTGCAGACTGCAGGGCATACATTTCTTTTTAGTTAGAGCCCCACTTTAAGCACAAGTATTTTCCTACACCTGTGTTGGTTCTTATTGATGTGAAAATTCATTGACACCAAATACATCATTCTTAAAGTGACACTAGCCACATCCCGCTCCACAAGCGGTCATTGACACGGGCTATGACCAATTATATGCCTGCTCTTTTCAAGTCTGGGTAGCAGGATGATGCAATCCAAGCTTCAGCACTGCTCCTGGCCCCACCCACAAAGCTTGAAAGTAGCTTTCTCAAACAACTTCCTCTGATCAGGTTATATTTTCAAAGCAGGATTTTTAGTTGCAGCCTGAGCCCTCTGATTTTTAAGCTATTTGACGCGGTATTACTGCATCTTTGCTTGGAGATGGCCTTTTGCTGGAAAGGGATCATATAATTAAGGTGAGATAACGCATGACAACCTTTTTTTAGGACCATTTTCTTCTGTTAGTGGCAAAAGAGAACAGAGGCGCCAAAAGGATAAAAAAATGTACATGTAAGTAGAAGAGGTGAGTCCTACACACTCCAAAGGACACGACAAGGGTAACGTGTTAAAGTTTAACACAATTTATACACTCCACAATGATTGCAACGCGTTTCAAGGCGTGACTCCACTTCATCAGGCAGTAA
This sequence comes from Hyperolius riggenbachi, assembly GCF_040937935.1. Taxonomy (NCBI): domain Eukaryota; kingdom Metazoa; phylum Chordata; class Amphibia; order Anura; family Hyperoliidae; genus Hyperolius; species Hyperolius riggenbachi. Next base: position 47,446,365 of record NC_090656.1, read on the forward strand.
AACAGGAGTATACAGCCAATGCCATCCAAGTCTAATCAGAGCGCCTGTGTTTCCTTTTTTTATGAGTTGTATGAAAATGTGCAACCCCTTGAAAACTGTTCTGCTAGCTTGGGCTTCACCAAAGAGGAGTGGAAAGCCTCTGCAGTATGACTACATTATTCACATTTCAGGTTACCAAGTGGCCAGTAAGAACTAATCAGCCTCTCCGCTACTGGCTGATAAGTTCATACTGAGAAATAACAGCCGCTTTAACAAGGCTTGATCTGTCCACTGCTGTTACATTTAGAATGTCAACTTTGCAGATTGCATTATATAATAATGCTTATCTTCAGTGCCCTGAAATTTATAGTCTGGCTCATTTGTACTTACTAAGCAAAACCATATGCTGAATATCACTTCCAGTTGGCAGCTATTAGTGGACAGATAATAAGCAGCTCCTGGCTCTACTGAAGTTTACTTAAAGGAGAGGGATAGAAAAGCTACACAGGTGTATTTTTCTTCTCCGTTTCATGCCAAATGAAGCAGTTTGTACTATACAGCTGGATATAGTTTCTCATTAATCAATAAACACCCAGCTCTCCAGAAACACATACAATGGACAATATTAAAATATACTTATCAACTTCATTAAAGCTTGGAGAACGAGGATATGGATGATTTTGAAAAGAGAGCCTGAAACATGCTCTTGTGCTGTGTAAATATTTATGTCACGGGCCCTAAAAGAGGTGTGCAGCTGAATTGACGATAGGCTCAAATTCACGAAGGTAATATATTAAAAAAAAAAAAAAAAAAAAAAAAAACACATAAAAATGCCACATTTCTTTCTGAACAAGAGCTTGTATTATAACAAGTACCGCATTCCAGTTGATATTTAAAGAGGAATTTTAATCATAAACTTGCCAGTGTGTTTAAAGGGAAACTCTACCTTCAACATAAAACATAAACATAAGTTAATGGAGCCCGAGTGTTTTGGAAATTAACCCTTTGCCTGCCATTTCCGTGTTCCCGATGAGTTTACTAGAGTCCCTGCCTGAGAACAATGAAGTGTCCTGCTGTCAAGTGATCGGCAATCATCCGGCTTGGACTTCTAAAGACATTACTAACAGAACTTCTCTGCTATCTCTCCTGCCCTCCTACACTGCCATCCAGTGGTCAGTACATGTTACTACACACTACCGCTGGACTTTCTCAGTACTATGTACATACAGCTGGAGCCTAATAACAGTTAATATGCCACAATTGACTGTTACAGATTACCCAGCAAGCTCATGGGGAACCAGAACTCCTAGGAGTGTGTAAGGGGCTGAAAAAGACCAAAAAGTATGCTTCACTGGCACTGTTAATGTGTGCATTATGTAACACCCTGTATTCTTTGCTATGGGAAACCATTGGATCACCAGTTGCAGTCATTAGTCAGCAGTCAACATTGCATAGACTTGCATAGACTTGCATTCCTGCTTGTTAAATTGCAACAGTTACATTTCACCCCAACACCTCACTGTGACCGAAGGCTAAACAAAGAATATGTACTGTATATGCCTTTATTTTGTTCCTGTGATTTTCCAGTCCTTTAATATCCCCACTTTCTACCATACCAATTCTCTCCCCAGCTGGCAGCAGTAAATGTATTTTGCAATGACCCCCCTGCCTACATGCTGTATAAACAGTTATCTCATGGACGCCTAGAGGCTGAAACGTGCAGTTTACAGTCAGAAAAAGACTGAAGGTGGCCACTAACGGTCCAATTTTTAGCAAAATATCGTTCAATAATTCTGATTGGAAAAAAAATCGTTCACTACACCATCAACAAACCAATCTTTGCTTCCCATATATCACAACCAGCAAGAAAATTCAAATTTTGGTTTGATGAAAAACCAATCGGACGACTATTTTTATAATAGTTCATAATCAATTGTGCCCATCAACAGGGATTATTAACAACCAATCTGATTTTTCATTAGAAATTGGACCGTTAGTGGCCACCTTATGATGCAAGTCTTTTAGAAATTGCAGAAAGTAAAATGGCGCACCCTATGACACAGACGATGCATTTTAACTGCTCTGGTCAGCTAGGTGAAATGCCAATGTGCACGAATACATTTTGTTTCAGGTATGCAGAACGTGGAAGAGATGAAATCAAGTGAAGGCAAGTTCAGCTTTGCCACAAATGTTACATTAACTGAAACCTGTAATGATTTTGCTGATTGTATGTTGCATATCTGTGACACAGGCCGCAAATAAAGAGTATTGCTGCCAAAATACAGGTAGAGTTAGCAAAGGCAAATTTTAAAGGGAGGAGCCCATTGAAACTGTCAGAACAGCAGGCTGCCAAATGTGTACAAAGTAAAGATGCTCAATTAGATGCCATTTTTTCAAACTTGCATACAGATTGAATGCAAATTGTATGCCGCCTGCATCTGGGACAGCCCAGATCAGGAGTGAAACATATGATTAGGCCAATTCCCATCTAGATACTATTTGCATTAGGTTTGCATGCCAGCATAAAACAGAAGTATATTGACCATCTCTACTACACAACGCTAGTAAAGGAGAAAATTATCTACAGACAGGAATTGTCATCTAATCAGAAAGGCATAATGGGTATTGCATTACCGATCATGGACAAACTGGGTTAGATTTACCACAGTGTTGCTCATATGTTCAAAAAGTCAATCATACAAGCAAACCTAGGACCACATGTGCCACTGGCTATACAACTAACAAAAAACTGGCACTTGTTATACTATAAAATATCCACTAGGAAGGAAGCACAGAACACTTTCACCGCACTATTTCCCCCCTCCAGCCCCCCTTCCCGACGGTGGGCAAAAAAAATGTTTGGGAAGTGCTGCTAAGTACTGGTGTATACATTTGAATCTTTGTTTACTGTTATCTAATCCCTTTCACACTTTTCTGATGGCAGTCTGCTCTAATCTGACTGCAAAGTGAGCCATGAGGTGAGGGGGAATTCCCTCGCAGTGCATCTGTTAACCCTGTATGTGAGTGTGAAAAACTCTGACCGTCTCTGACTGAGCTCTCTGCAGAGAGCAAAGGACATGTATCTTATGTGCAACATAAACATTTCTAATTGTGTGTGTGAAACTTGACAGGCTTTTAATATAACTCTGTTTCAATATTACACTCTTCTTAGCATGCCAGACTGCAGGGATTCATACCTCTGCAAATGAGACATTCCAAATGTAGCTAAAATCTACACACAAATGAATTACAGCTTTTGCCTCTGATATTTAACATGGAAAGAAGAAAAATGTTTACACAGCAACTTACACATTATTTGTACATTGTTATTTTCAAACACTTGGTTTGATAGTATTCCTTTAAGCCTTTTCTGCCACCGATGGTTTCTAAGTTCACAGTCTGGGAAACACTGTCATAACATACGGTATTTTAAGTTTGTTTATAATTTAAAGAAGAATTTCAGGAATTTTTTAACCCAGATGCCGGCTTTCCTATCCTCTGCAAAGCACATGAAAAAATAAAAAAGTACATAACTTAGCCCTGAAATTATATTTAGTACAATTGTTTGTAGTAAGGAAGTTTTTAGATTTGTTTTAGTCACTTACAAAATGGTTCTTCGCTTTAACCATGTATTGATAAATCCCTTGAAGAAGGGATTGCCATTGAAATTCCACATTCTCTTGGAGTCTGCTTGTGTGGACTATGTCTTCCACCAGTGGTATATCCTCCTGCCTCCTACATAGGGGTCTGTGTTAGTAGCCCAGGGCACATGCCCACTCAGGAGACATTGAGGAATGCCCACACCTTGTCCCCTCCGATAGTACATTGCAAGGGGAATGAAAAGTAGCAGCATGGGCATCACATCTCCCAGAAGGTGCTCCAGAAAGCTACTTGGCAATGTTATGGTACCGTACCCGCCACCAGATGGAAGGAAATCTGATGATCTGAACTCGAGGTAACGTGATCAGAGGGTTAACAATAACAAATATGTATAAGGTACTTTAAAGTGTGTTCTTTTTTTCTGCAACTAGCCACTTCTGCTTATAGGTTGTATAGAGGAAGGGTGGGAGGTCATATATTAAGTCCTAGGAATATCAGAGTTTACCTCTAAGACATTAAAGTAGTTGTACTAAAATGTGCTCCAAACGCCTTAAAAGAACACCTGTACTGAAAGGGTTATGGAAACTACCATATTTATTTCCCTTTATACCATCCCAGCAGTCCTGCTGATCTCTTTGGCAGAAGTAGTGTCTAAATCACACACCTGAAACATTCATGCAGCTTGCAACTGCAGTCCGATTAAAGGAACATTATTGATTAACATATTTTTTCAATTGAGATAGAAATAGTTTGGGAAGTGCTGTTAAGTATGGCTGTATACTTTGAAATGCTCATTTGTTTACGGCAGGGCTGTGGAGTCGGTCCAAAAATCCACCGACTCCTCAGTTTAGGATTCCACCGACTGATTCCGACTCCTCGACTCCGACTCCTCTAATTTGCATATTCCAATTTTGTTGATTAAAAGTATGTAACATGAAATTTGTCTCTTAACTGCCAACGCTTAGGAATTTTACAAGACAACTGAAGTGAGAAGGATATGTAGACTACTATATTTATTCCCTTTAGACTAAAACTAGTCCTTGGTAAGAGTACTTGTAAAAGGTACAAACCGGAACAAAGAACATCTATCAGGCCCTAGGCAATGTAAGTGTGGGTACATGTAAGAATGATGTGCAGGTACTCTGTAGGGGAATGAGGAGATTGTAAACAGACAACACCTCTGTATTTAATGTGCACAGCATTCTCAGTGGATTCCCTGCAGCTCTGTGGGGAGTGCATATGTAGAGTACTACTGTGTAACAAAGTAAACCTGAGACAGATGAAATTAAAGTTTTATACATACCTGGGGCTTCCTCCAGCCGCCTTCAGGATAATCAGTCCCTCGTTGTCCTCCTCCACCACCTCGATCTTCTGCTATGAGTCCAGGTACTTGAGCCAGTCGGGCGTAGTGCACATGCACACACTCCGCCGCCAGGAGCATACTTCACCTGTGCAGCACTATTGCGCAGGTGCAGAATGTTCCTGGCTGTGGGAGCGGCATGCGGCTGGACAGCGCTGACTGGCTGAATTACCAGGACTCATAGCAGAAGATCCGGGTGGTGGAGGACAGCGAGGGACTGATTAGCCTGAAGGGGGCTGGAGGAAGCCCCAGGTATGTATAAAACTTTACTTTTCATCCGTCTCAGGTACCCTTTAATTTGTAGTCACCAAACCAAATTTTAACAACATATCAAATTATTTGATTTCATCAGCAAAGGGAGTGCGTACATTTGCATAAATTATTTTTAATGACTATTATCTGAGAAATAGAACATTTTATCATATTTTCTATTTTAATTACAGTTACAAATTCATTAGGAGTCGGAGTCGGAGCATTTTTTCCCGACTCCGACTCCAGGCACCCAAAATTGCCCGACTCCACGACTCCGACTCCACGACTCCGACTCCACAGCCCTGGTTTACGGTTATCAAATTCATTTCACACTAACTGACGGCATCTGAGGCTAAATCTGACTGGACTTCTCATTCATGAAGGGAGGGAGGAATTCCTTCACACTGCATCTGTTAAACCTGTGTGTGAGAGAAAGCTCTCACTGCCTGACTGAGCTGTCTGCAGAGAGCAGAGAACATTTAACTTGTTTGTAATTGTATGTGAAACCTGACACCCCCTTTCATATGCAGTCTGACGTGCAAAGAACAGTGTAATATTGAAGCAAACCTTTGGAAATGAAATATTCCAAATCAACTAAAATCTACACACAATGAATTAAAGCATTTGCCTCTGATGTTTAACATGAAAAGTAGGAAAATGTTTACACAGCTACTTAGACATTATTTGTACATTGTCATTTTAGAACACTTGGTTTGATAGTGTTCCTTTAAAGGGAACCTGAAGCGAGGAAAATTATTTTAAATAAACATATGACATAGCTGCAAATGGTTACATACTAACATCACCATCAGTTCCCGTCAGAAGAAGCTCACCATTTTCTTCTTACAGTGATCCCTTCCAGTTCTGACAATATTTTGTCAGAACTGAAATATACCAGTTGCTAACAGTTATTTATCAGCAGCTGTCAGTTACAACTGAATGTGCACAGTAATGTCCATGTTTCCCTATGGCCCAAGTAGGTGATATTACAGTTTAACAGTGTGCTGACCAGGAAGCTGTTAGGGGGTAATGGCCATTTTTAAAATGGAGGATGGAGAAATCCATTGATCACAGTGGACAAATGGGACGCAGGAGAGGAGAAAGAGATTGAGGAGTAGACTGCACAGGAGCTACGTATGACCTGTGTATGGTTATTTTGACTTTTTATTTTCAGTTCAGGTTCTCTTTAAGTCAGAATTCAGTCATAAACCTCTGATCTGCATGTTTGTTCAGGGTATATGGCTGAAAACTTTAGAACCAGAGTATCAGCAGGACAGCCAGGCAACTGGTATTGTTTAACCAGTTCGGCCTTTCTGGACGAGCTTTCTCGTCCAGAAAGGCACTGCTGCTTTCAATGCGTGGTGCGCGCGATGGGGCGCGCGCACCCGCCGCTAGCCCCTCGATCAGTGAATGGGAATATAATTCCCATTCACCGATCTAACTTCCCGCAGAAATACTGACGCTTTCTATCCAGAGAGTGTGGTATTTCTGCCCCCCAGGAAACAACTCCTCGGAACTTTGGTTCCTGGATGCGAGATCGTTCGCATCCAGGACTTTTCTCACTGTGGCCAAATAGTAAACTGCACCCACATACATTTTTAATTAAAGAATTTGCTTATTTTACATGTAAAATAAGCAGTTTTCCTCCCACACCAAAAATTACCCACATACATTTTTTATTAAAAAAAAAAAAAAATACAATTAAAAAAAACAAAAACATAAATAGTTACCCAAGGGTCTAAACTTTTTAAATATACATGTCAAGAGAGTATGTTATTATATTATTTAAAATTATAAGCTTATAAATAGTGATGCACGCAAATTGAAAAAATGCACCTTTATTTCTAAATGAAATATCGGCACCATAAATTGTGATAGGGACATCGTTTAAATAGTGTAATTAATGGGACAGATGGGCAAATAAAATACATGGGTTTTAATTACAGTGGCGTATATTAATTTCAAACTATAATGGCCAAAAACTGAGAAATAATGAATTTTTCTCATTTCTTTCTTAATCTTCCTGTTAAAATGGATTTAGAAAAAAATAATTCTTAGCAAAATGTAGTACCCAAAGAAAGCCTAATTAGTGGCGGAAAAAACAAGATATACTGTATATTCCTGCGTATAAGACTACTTTTTAACCCTTGAAAATCTTCTGAAAAGTTTGGGGTCGTCTTATACGCCGGGTGTCATTGATGCCGGGTGATACGCTCTATCCTGTTAATGCTTCTCAGATCTCCCTGCTGAGGGAGCACAATCTATTCTTCCATACCGCTCTGATAAACAAGTAGACAACGAGAGCTGACCAGTCTACTTAAGGAGAGTTGACCAATGCAACAAGTCAATGACTATATCTGGTAATATACTGGGTAACACATACAGTACAGCACCAGTATCTGTTCATACACAGCAGCAGTATATGATTCTTTTTTTAATTTTAATTTGATGTGTGTTGGAAGAGGAGTAGTCTTATATGGTGAGTATATCCCAAACAATATTTTAACTGGAAAAGTTGGGGGGTCGTCTTATACGCCCAGTCGTCTTATACGCCGGAATATACGGTAGATCAATTCATTGTGATAAGTAGCAATAAAGTTATAGGCGAATGAATGGGAGGTGAACGTTGCTCGGATGCATGAGATTTACGGCACTGCGGCGCTGAACCGGTTAAAAAGGAAACAAATACAACAGCCTCCATATGACTCTCTTTTCAGGTGACCTTTAAAAGGCCCTGACTAATTTAAACAGGGGATTGAGCAAGCTCATTTAAAACTTTTGCATGTTGTAGCTTTTGATGGTCAAGAATATAAAAAAAAACATCCTAGACTTTTCTTTTAACCACACTTAAATATCATTACCCTAAAACAAAGTTGAATTTTTAATTTATATCAATGAAAGACAACTGCACATTGATTCTGTTCATACATTAAAGGGATCCTGAACCGAGTAAAATGATTTAAACACATGATGTACCTGCAAATAAATATTACATAATTACCTCGCCATCACTTTCTCTTTTAGAAGCTCACCATTTTCTTCTAACAATTATTCCTTCCAATTCTGACAAGATTTTGGCATATAACTGACAGAAACTGATATATTTCAGTTCTATCAGTTTCTGTCAGTTACAACTGAAAGGACAACTGATGTTCAAGGTAATGTCCATATTTTCCTATGGCTCATGAGGGCGATATTACAGTTTAACAGTGTGCTGACCTAGAATTTGTAACAGGGTCATTGCCATTTTTAAAATGGAGGACTGAGTATTCCATCAATTATAGAGGACAACACGACACAGGAGAGGAGAAAGAGATTAATGAGTAACTACACAGGAGATATGTATGACATGTGTATGCTTATTTTGATTTTTAATTTTCAGTTCAGGTTTGCTTTAGGGCCCGTTTCCACTGCTGCGGAAATCGGGCCCAATCTGCAGAGTTTCCCCGCAAGCAAATCGCGCGGGTAAACTCAGCTATAGGGGATAATGCCGCCGCCTTCCGAATAGCTTGCCTTAGCGATTCGGCCAACATTGCAGCATTTTTTCATGAGGGAGGCAGCGATGCCCATAGCTGTGCATGACATGGCTTCTGGGATTCGGCGGCGTCATCGCACAGGAAGGAAGTGCAGCTGTGCGTCTCGCAAGACATATGGCAGCTAGTAGAAAAAGGTCCTTAAAGAGGAACTGTAGCAAAAAATCTTAAAATTAAAACACATACAAGTAACAAGTACGTTTCTTCCAGAGTAAAATGAGCCATAAATTATTTCTCTCCTGTGTTGCTGTCACTTACAGTAAGTAGTAGAAAGCTGACATTACCGACAGGTTTTGGGCTAGTCCATCTCTCCATAGTGGGCTCTCAGCATGGACTTTATTCTTTATAAAGACATTCCCTGAAAAAGTTTTATACATAGATGCTGGCCAGCCTCCCTGCTCACCGTACACTTTTTTGGCAGTTGGACGGAGCAACTGCCATTCACTAAGTGCATTTTGAAATTAAAGAAATCCATGTGAAACCTCCATGAAGAGATGGGCTAGTCCAGAACCTGTCAGTTCTGTCAGATTTCTACTGCCTATTATAAGTAACAGCAACACAGGAGAAAATGTATGGCTCTACTATATTATACTTAATTGTATATGTTTATATATATATTAAATTTTAAGATTTTTCGCAACAGAGGTCCTTTAAGCATTTGAAAGACCCGGTAACCGGATTAAAAACAAAATTTGTCAGGTTTAAAAATTATGTACTCCTAGCATTCATCCAAAGCATCATTATACATAAAGCTAAACATACATGGTGGATTTGGCTTTAAAAAAAAATGTAAATCACTTAAAAATGGGAACGAAGAAACAATTCCCCAATACGAGAGGCTGGATCAGTGTACTGTAAGCACAGGAACAGCGCTGTATATATTACTCTGAGGAATGCCATTAATCTTACATTTCCTGAGACTGGTTTAATGTGCCATGTAAAAAAAAAAAAAAACCCTGCAAGAATTTTATATTGCTGGAAGACTTTCTAGAAAATGACTGAGAACCGTCTTGTTTCTCCAATAAAATTATTTGTACAATTATCGGCGTGGGTGAGAAGTTCTCCAGCAGATGTTTATGGTCATTGTATTCCATTCACAGCCATGTGTACCCAGAGAGTATTTATTTTAAGATTACTTTAGCCGGGGAGGCTCGGCGCTCTTTCGGTGAGCCATTTGCATCTGTCTCTCGGCTGAGAATCTGCCCGTACAAGCTGTTGAGTTTCAAAGCAATTTGCGCCGAACGGTTACTATCTACAGTGCAAAGCATTAAGAAGCAAATGATTTTTGTTGGCTCATGATATAAATGCAGAACGGCTTACAATCTTTCAATTATTTTCTTGATAACTTTGATGCAACGTCGGGAAGTTGCAGCTATGGAACAGATGAAGCTCCCCCTCCCAGCCGCTTTTAGCTTCAGCTTAGACATTTTTGCCTTGGAAAAAAAACAAAAAAAACAAAACAAAACCAGTACTAGCTTGTTAATGTTTTCCGATGAGTGCAAAAAGTAGCCCTGACAGGTTTAATTTATAATTCTCCATTTAGGCTTCTTGCACACCAAGACGTTGTGTTAGGTGTCACGGTAAGGTCGCATAACGTGCACCTAACACAACGTATGGTGCTGCAAAAGCCGACGGTAGAGTGAGCCGCGTTTGGCGGCTCGATTCCTATAATGTCTCCCAGAGTGGCGCTGATTGGCCAGCGGGACCACGTGATGCGGAGCGAGACACTCCGCATCACGTGGTCCCGCCGGCCAATCAGCTGCCGCCAGTGCAGTGAATATTAAGTAGCCATGTGCGCGGCTACTGTAGCTGGCTCTCCCCGCCTCCTCTCCGCCCCCCACTGCGCATGTGCAAACAGTCTAACGCGGCTATAGCCGCTCCAACGCCGTAGCATGCTGCACTTTGCACCGAACGTGCAGCATTACATGTAACGCAACGTGGGCTGTGTGAACAGCCCACTTGTGTTACATTGCTGTGCGTTGGGGGAGCGTTACAGGCGCACTAACGTGCGCCTGTAACGTCTTGGTGTGTAAGCAGCCTTAAGGGGCAATTCCACTTTTGTGTTTAAAAAAAAAAAAAAAAAAAAAAATCTTTGCAATTTTATGCTTTTACAAACCACTTTTCCATTTAAAGTGGGACAGGGGCTAAGATCCTAAGAGATCCGGGGCACTTTTGGGCACTCTAGTCAGAAAATGGGTGTGGCCATGCACCAGAGTGTGGGTGTGATCATGGGTGGAGCCAAATTTACATGAACTTAAAAGTAGTCTAAGTAGGCCTGTCTAGCAATATGTTGGATGAAGCCCCCTCGCCATTAATAAAGACATAAAACAAAAACAAAATGCAGCATATCACATAAATAGGCAGTGTCACTTAAACATAACTAGGCTGAGTAGGTAGCCAGGTAGGTTTCTGTTCTGGCTGGTCTGGTTTTTTGCTGAGCAGACTGGCCTGCCGTCAGGTTATCTGGCAGTTCCCCCATAGCATTCCCTGACCTTCTAGTGGACCTCCTCCCGTGCTCCCACAGGCCTCTCATTGAGGCACCACAACTCCCAGCATGACCCCAAAGAAGAACCACAGCTCTCTGCATGTCCCTATAAAGGCATCACAGTGCCCAGCACAGCAGTACAGCACCCAGTATGCCCACATAGAGGCCCCAAAGCACCCAGCATAACTCCAATTGATGCACCACAGCTCCCAGCATGCCCACAATTAAAGTGGACCCAAACTAAAAATACAAGATTTCAGAAATAAAATCTATTTTCTAAATTATAATAATAAATAGCAGCCTTTTTTCAGCTGCATGATGACAAATATAAAATATTTTACATCTATTGGAGGAACCCCTCCCTTCCTTTCATATTGCCGGCAAATAATCCGGCAGACTGGTGGAGTAGATGGTGTCCAGCAAAGGTGGAATTGCTAATGGCTGCCCCCTGTATAACCCTAGTTATGCAAAGAGGAGGGTGAAAAGCATGCACTGAAATGCTTATAGGCTTGAAGGAGTGTTTATTTATCTTTGTATGTGTCAGAGTGGTGCAACTAAATATTTTGAATAAAAAAAAATGTTTGGTTTGAGTCCGCATTAAGGCACCACAGTTGACTCTGCCTGGGGGACATCCAGGGCACCCCAGAATAGATCCAGGGCACATGCCACTGATCTTTGGGTCTAGCAATGCCCCTGAAGTGGGATTAAACTCTATATCTGATGAAAAAAAAATGTATTTGCAACCTTCACAGTAACTGTACTATACCAATAACAATCAATCGCTACAAAATTGCTCAAAAATATTAACCGCTACAAAATTGCTCAAAAATATTAACCGCTCCAAAAATCACAAATGCTGAAAAGACTGCTTACTCTATCTCGGCTTTGGAAATAATGGACTGCATGTTCGCAATCTCCCCAAAAATGCAAGAAGGGGACCAAAGTGGGGCACAGAGGATAGGAAATTTGACATGGGGAGGGGGGCAGTACTATTGTTTTTATAGCTGCAGCATCTTCCGTGGTGCAGTTCAACAGCGTCCAGTGTGTAACAATACAAAATGAACAATACAACAGTTAATACAAGACAACAAATAAATCAGCTACAGCTTTTTACACGGGGGGGGGGGGGGGGGGATGCAAACACATCAAAAAGCATTGTGAGACTGAAGAGGAAGGGAGGCCTTACAGTCTAAAGGTTTAAGGTATAAGAGAATAGGTAAAGGGGAAGTTGTGTATGAGGTAGCAAAAATGGTGGTTAGTGGCCAAAGTGTCCTAGGTAGGAGAGAATGCTTGCCTGAAGAGGTAAGTTTTCAGATTGAGCCTAAAAAGATTAAATGTGGGTGAGTAGTGGATATGTTGAGGGAGAGAATCAAGAGAAGTCTTTTAAGTGGGAGTGAGAAGAGGTGACCAGAGAAGAAGACGAGAGAATATTGTTAGTAGAGCGGAGATTGCGTGTTGGATTTTATCTGGAAATAAGTTGATTTAGATAGGAAGGAGCTAGGTTGTGCAGGGCTTTGTAGGCTAGAGTACAGCGCTGCGTAATATGTTGGCGCTTTATAAATACAATAAATAATAATAATAATAATAGAGTCAGGATTTTAAACTGTATCCTTTGTCAGTCCCTTCACTGGATGCCAGTTACACAGAGGGGAAAAGGACTGGAGAAGCGGGAGGAGAGGTGGATGAATCATGCAGCAGAGTTCATAATGAACTGTAGCGGGGCTAAACAGTTGGCGGGGAGGCCGCAGATCAGAGAGTTGCAATAGTCTAATCATGAAATAATCAGGGCAAGCACCAAAGGCGGATGCAGGAGTTGTTTTTTTAGGTGGAGGTGGCAAGAAGAGGAGAGTTTGTCAATGTGTGGTTTGAATGAGAGACTTGAGTCCAGTATTACACCTAGGCAGCGAGCCTGAAGGACAGGTGTTATAGTAAGTGCCATCAACAGATACAGTGATGTCAGGCAGGGGCATTGCATTGCAAATTGGGAAGATTACTATTTCAGTCTTATCCGTATTGAGTTTTAGAAAACAGGAGGACATGAAGGAGACAATTGCACTGAGACAGTAAGAGACACAAGCTGTTTAAGTATCCAAGTCAGGTGATGAAATGTAGACCTGGGTATAGTCAGTGTATACAGTAGGTGATATTGGAAGCCAAAGGAACTGAGAAACTGACCAAGACCATATGTGTAGATCTCCAACAGTGAGGGGACGTGGAGAGGAGGTGACTCTCAAGGTCCTATTTGAGAGATAGGAGGAAAGCCAGGAGAGAGCATGACCCTGAATTCCCATGGATGAGAGGATTTGGAGGAGGAGAGGGTGGTCCACTGTGTCAAAAGTGAAAGAGAGGTCTAAGAGGGATAAGAGTGGACCTTGGAAAAATCAGAAAAAGTATAAGGCCACAAAAATGGAGAAATAGGTCTAACAAACAAAAGATTATGAAACAAATTAAAGCATCCTTGACAGAGGGCGTGTGCACACATTAATGTTGATTGCCCAATTTTACCACTTCAATGTAGTATGGGGAGAGGGCCAATGAACTGATGCATAAGTGATATCACAGGGCGGGAGGAGGGGAGGGGGTTGGGGAGTCAAGGAGTTGGAAGTGGGGGAAAAATGCTCTCTGCCAGCCCTAGGCCTGAATATTCTGTCAGGCTGGTCTCTGCCTGAGGCAGTGTATGACATCAGGGTCGCTCTACTCACACTAGATTCTCGGCAGAGGCTTTTGTTATCATCAGCTGCTTCAGCCAAGTTTCATCTGGCAAGTGTGCAAGCCTTTGGTATTCACAAATGTTATCCCTCATAATACATGGACGGTGGCATAGCTAAGGAGCTGTGGGCCCCGATGCAAGTTTTACAATGGGGCCCCCCAGGCACTCTATACATAACAATTGATACGGCACACCAAAACCTGCAAATGGCATCCACAGTGTCAGAGGTGCAAGAAGGGAATGGGGAGCAGTTTGTTAATCATCAACACTACTCAAACTATCTATAGAAGTGATTATTATGAGCACATGATCAATAGAGAGCTAATACTGTAGTTGAGGGAGGGCCCTTTGGGGCCCCGATGCGGTTGCTACCTCTGCACCCCCTATTGCTACGCCCCTGTGCACGGAATTGATAATATTAGCAAATCATTTGCCAATCAAAATTGGATGTATTTAGGCACCCAAAGTTTCAGCTCTAGGGTGGTGGGATGACTCCCCCCTCCTCCAATACATATCACCACGTACTATCTTACCCACTTTAACCTGACCTTATTCTGCATAATTCCTAGCCTCATACCGCAACCATAACCCTAACCACTCTCCTCGTACCTCAACTGCTTAATAACTTCTACCCACCTAATGACCCTGAGCCAAACTATGTACTTAACTGTGATATATACCAACACTAACCTATCACTCAAGCAATCGCTTTTTCTTACTTAGCTCAAAACTACCACCAAAACCGACCGATTAATAAACCCAATCTTTAAATCTACCCTAACCCGCAATAAAAGGGATACCTATTGAGAAGCAGAGTCCTTATAATTGCTGCCCAGATGCATGCCACCAAATGGCCAGATGCTGAAATGAGCTGCTTCACCAAACAGCACAGCACTGAGCTCTGTCAGGATGTCAGAGTGGGCAGCTGGAGGCCCCTTCATGCTGCAACACTCTGTATTTACCAATACACCAAATTATACTAACTTTGTTTAGTCTGTTTAGGCGAACCTCACTGTAACACACCATCTGAATCGGCATAAAAGATGATGTGAAAGTGACACCAATATATGTGATTAGAATATTTAAGTACTGAGGTGTCACCACAATAACCTTCAACAGAAAAAGTTGTTACATTCAGCAAAGGGTGGGGACTCTTGACAAACTTTCTGCTGAAATTTACCATACATTTCAAAGCTAATCTAGTTTAGTGTTTCAGTCAGAAAGCTGGTCAAAATTATGGTTCACAACAGTGTTGCCAAAAAACATTTACATTTAGAATTCTCTGGTTCTTTAAGGACAAGTAAATACACTGCCTGTTGCCACCTGGATTTCACAAAGATAAAGGGAAAGAGGCTCCCATTGGATACTGTATTTTCTGCCGTATAAGACCCTCCTGAATATAAGACACACCTAGGTTTAGAGGGCAAAAACCAGTGAAAAAAAATATACACTAAACCTGGTACTTCCAAGTTCCAGGAGCGTCTTGTGCTTCCCCAAATGGTGTCCTCCATGCCTCCCCATGTGTCTCCCTGTATCCCCATGTCTCCCCCTGTATGTGTCCTAACTAATGTGTCCTTCTGTGCCTGCTTCTGCCCCAGCTTTTTTCTTGGCTCCTCCACGTGCTTCCGCTCCCTCTCCTGCACCCTCCTCCTGCCTGCCTCCACTCCCTCTCCTGGACCCCTGGATGTGTAGTGTCAGTAGCAGTAGCTGCTTACCTAATTCGCCATGCCCGCGGGATTGCAAACATCCTTCTCCTTCGTGTGTCCTTCCCTCTAGTGTTCGGCTTGTATAGATTACGTCATCAATACAAGCCGAACACTAGAGCGAGCTGTGCGGAGGAGGATGTCTACAATACCCATGGGAATCGCAGATTAGGTTATCAGCTACCACTACTGCCGCTACACACCCAGGGAGGGGGAGCAGGAGAGGGAGTAGAGGCACGCGGGTGGGGGGGCGGCAGGTACACAGGCCGGGAATCCCTGACATGGCGGCAGGTCGGCAGGGGGCGTTCGGAAGACAGGGATTACCTGCCTTTGCGATGTAAGACTTTTTCTCCCCATTATCGGCAGAAAAAGTGCACCTTATACAGCAATTACTGCATGGGTGATTGCCTTATGTGCTCAAAGAATGGGGTCAGCTGACTACCTGAATGTAATGAATGGCCAGGTTATTCCATCAGTGAATTTCTTCCTCCATGACGATACGGGCATATTCCAAAATAACAATGCCAGGATTCATTGAGCTCAAATTGTAAGAGTAGTTGAGGGATAAAACACCCCTTTCACGCATGGATTGGCCACCACAGAGTCCAGACCTCAATCCCACTAAGAATCGTTGGGATATGCAGAAAAAGAAGTTGGATAGCAGTCCAACTCTTCCACCTCTCATCATTGCGATAAATTAATGCTACTCTGGACAGAAATAAATGTTGTGATATTGCAGGAGCTAATCAACATGAGTGAAATACAGTTCCTGCTTTTGTTAGCAAGGTCTTCCATCTTCAGACTGTGCCCTCCGTTTGCCCACATTCATATCCATTCTGCTGCTATACTGTTTTCAGGCCTTGACTTTTGATCCGAAAGTTAAAATGAACCTGAGATTAAAGCCATCTCAGGTTCCATACTTACCTGGGGCTTCCTTAAGCCTCCCTGAGGCCACTCAGCCCCTCGCTGTCTTCCCGGATGGCTCCTGTCACCCCCAATATAGCACAAAAGCCTGGCCGAGTTGTGCTTTGTCACACTCCCGCGTCTGGGCACGTTCAGCACAGCGCAGCTTCATGAATCAACCCCATAGAGAGAAATCTAAGTATTAATTTTATGAATTATTATTATATTTTACTGTGTGCTGCAATGATTATTATTAGTTGTTTTTTTTTAAACCATTTTACAGTACTGTAATCTCTAATGCAGCATTTGCAACTTCTTTAATAAATGATATAAAACAATTCATCTCCATCTTCTGATTACTTACAGCACAGAATCTGCTTCTGTTCAGTGCCTTAAAATATTGTGCTAGCAACTCTGTAATCCTGCAGCAGCATAGCAGATATCGACACAGACCTTGCTTAGAGAAGATAAGCTGTTAAGTTACTTTGCAGAGCTGACATCCTTGTCATATCTTCAATTTAACAGTAGGTGGTGGTAGATATCTGGCTGTGTGTGGACAAAGATTGTCAATTTAGGTTATACTATCAATGGCACTCCTTTCAGCTTGTTGGTGCATAGATTGTAGTCCTGAGTGCTGAAAAATCTATGTTTAAGATGGGGATGAGAAGGGTTATTTGTCACAGTCTGCTATTACAACTATAAAGTGTCTCATTTTTGTAGGTTATGTTTTATCTAAAGAAAAACGCATAGTATCAACTGGACTTTGTGTGTGTTGTGCTACTACATGCAAGTTTATTTCAGAAAGGGTGGGGAAGAAACCTCAAAATATAAATAAGTACAGGTAATGCACTTATTCCAGCCTACTAATGCAAATTAATGCATATCACAAGTGCTACCCGTTTAAGGTACTGGCTGAAGATATAGACAATAACACTGTTGGAGGCACCCGGTATACGTTTCTGATAAACAACTGTGCATATGACAGGCAGTATAAATCTTACCTCTCTTAAACGATGTACAAATATTATTGAAAAAAATGTATTTGTAAAAATGCACTTAAAGTGACAATGCATTTCACAGGTGCTGGCCCGCTTCTTCAGGTCAATACAAAGACTGTATTGGGAGCTATGCCTCTCTTGAAGAGAGGCGCTCAGGCTGACATAGCTCCTAATACAAAAAACGTACATTTTATACACATGCATTTAAAATTAAAAAATTTTTTTATGATAGTGGCCCTTTAAGAACAATACAAACCTTTAGCCAGGCAGTTGAAAAGTGAGCATCTTCGTAACGAGTATCAGCCAGGTATCTAGTCTGCTGGCTAAAGTACGTGGACTACCTGTACCAATAAGCATCTGGGTTTCTACTTTACCTTATTAAACCGGAAGGAGTTCTGTATGAGTGAGGAAACACTTTCTGGAATACAGAGATGTCCAGTTAAAGGTACTTTGTTTTGTTTTTTACATACTGTATATACAGTATAGCTTTTGGGGTATGTTAGAAATTTCCAGATGCTCCCTCACGCCATCTAATGGCCTGAGAATACTATAGCACCTGCTGTTTTCTAATTCCTCCACTAGATAACATCACAATGACCACCTGACTGTGTGGTCCACTACAGGGTATGTCCTATCACTCTGCAATACTTTAAGGTGCAGTGAGAGAATTCTTCATTACTTGCATTAAAAAGGAACCTTAATTGAAAAAAAATTGTTTTCGCCGACTGACCAGTCAGCGGACCACTGAGCCTGCTAGGCCCTGGACATGCGTGTCCTCTCTCACATCGCCATCTCCATTCTATGCATTACGAGAAAATCTTGTACAGCACCTGCACAGGACAGCAATGGCGATATGAGCAAAGACGCGCATGGCCAAGGCCACGTAGGCTCAGTGGCCTTAACTGGCTCGCTGCGGGAGACCGGAGGATCGGTTTCTCCCAAGGCCGCTAGAAACCCCAGGTAAGTTACACTTTTTGTCAGTTAAGTTTCCCTTTAAATACTTACTCCTGTTGGTAAATGTAGTGACCAATGAGATGCTAATAATTTCAACTACCCAGCACATTGTAAGCAAATTGCATTAGGAAGAGCAATTGACTGTCCAGATTCCAAAATGCATACAATTTGTTTAAAATTTACATGCAAGCAAGAATTATTTGCATCCCATTGACCGGCTCTAGTACTGATGAGCATGTCTGTTAGCAGCAGGCAGTCACCCCATGTGTATCGATGGTATGTCACCTGCAGTTTTTACTGCCTATGTTGTCGGTAAGTGCAGTGTCAAAATATGATCAGCATGCTTACTCTACAGTATTATGTACATTATTTTGCAATGTTACGTATAAGGCAGCGCATCCTAAATACATGCTACGTATTCTGACTGCATGTCATCTGTTTATTTCCCTAATTTCACCCTTACCTAAACTTTGTCAATAACACAACAAACCTTTCATTAGTTTTGTTTATTCTGCAAATGAGAAGGGTTTAGTGGATTGGCTAGCTGCACATATGCCTAGGGCACACACATTAAGTGAGGACAAGCACTGCACGACAGTTTTGAAGTTTATTTTCATGATTAGTAAAAATCTGAAGTGAGAGTTTTATGCCAGTACAAGTAGACCCCAGCCCTCCAATACGAACGGCCAAGAAGTGTGAAATTTGATTTTGAGGGAATAAGGAAAAAAAACTTTTTTTTTTCAAAAGGATCTTGTGGTTTTCAGAAAATCAATTAAAAAAAAAAATTCAAGGAAAAAAATATTTGAAACTGGTAAAATTAGATTTTGCTGTGATACACTGAGGGCACCGGGGAACAAATACTGGAAAAAAAATACTGGAACAGAGGTGACACAGAGGGGGACAATGGAGGCACAAGAGGGCATAGAGGAGGTACAGGGGACAGAGGTGGCACAGTGTTTTTGACAAAGGAAATCTGGAAGCTCTGTGGGCTCTCTCGCTGTCCTCCCGGGTGGCTCGGTTGTTCTGCAATCTTCACCGGTAACGGAGTTCCAGTCGCGTCAGTCGGGCTGAACTGTGCATAGGCGGCCCGAAGCACATGGGGCTGGAGGAAGTCCCAGGTATGTATAAATGCTGTTGACTCTTACAAATGAAGGTGGCACACGGGATCCAGGCTGGTGATCTCAGAGTACAGCTACCCAAACAACAGAGCCTACTTGGCAAGTGAAACCGAGTGGCAGCGCACATCCAGTAAAAATTCATCTTTAATTTAACAAATTTAAAACATGAACTGTTTGAATGCTGTTCTGATCAAAAAATTTAAACACCACACTTGTTCTTCAATGTAAAAGCTCCTTAAGCTTCTGATCGCATCTGAAGAGATGATAACATTATATTATGTATACATTCCTCTGTTGCTACAATTAGTACACAGCCAGCTGAAACATAACTGTACTGAGCTGAAAAGCAGAGAGAGCTGAGAAATGATCACTAGATAGATTTTAATATATAAATACAGCAGCTATACAATAAAATGCAATGGCAGCTTTCAGCGCAGATAAACAGTACTTTGGGAACTTGTAATTTGTAAACAGACAGTATCTGTGCACAAAAGCAAATCTGGTTACTGTATCAGTATTAAAAGTAGGAAAACACATTTTTATTGAATGTTATGCCAGAGTTTTATCCCACTTTAAACTTGATGAATTAAGGATGAACTTTTACTGGATATGCATTGCTGCTCTGATTCACTTACCATAAATGCTGCTGATTCTTTCCTCTCAGCACACTTTAAGAACAGATTCAGATTAAGAATGAACCTACAAGTCCCCTATCTCATTCATCAAGTGGGGGGACTACCCGTACCGTGACTGATTGCTTGGCTTTTGTGGTTTCTGTGTAACACACCAGAAACATGTATGCAGGCAGCGGAGACAGAACTGCCAACCTGGGTGAGCAATTCAGAAAGCCTCAAAGGCAAAGGACCTGCAGAGCAGCCAATGAAGGGGATATGACTAGAGGTGTGTGCTGGGCATAACCTTTACCTAAAAAGTTGGACCCAACATTGCCTTTGTTCCCCGTTTTCATACAGCTGGTGAAGACGCTGTCATCTTCAGCAACTATATGGTTAACACATCAAGCCATGACACCCAAAAGGCTGATGTAAGCAATCAGTCCAAGTTCATTCCTGGGGAATCAAATTCGTGGGTTACAAAAGCCCCCCAGAGCAATGTGCAAGGAGGAGAAATAAATTAATCAAGCTGCCAAACGAAGAAGGCCGGGTTTGACCTCCTTCTGATCTCATTACCTCTCTATTACCCTTTTGAAAAACATCCTCTTAGAAAGATCACTAATTGAAGATTATGTGCAAGGCAAATCACACCTCTCCATCACCGCGTTAACTTTGACTCATTTATCATTCCAATAATTTGCTCCTTTTCTTTTCCGAACAGACACAGACACTAATGGACTATCATCGCTTAAAAAGGCAATTTTTCCATTTAATTGCACTCATTAAATCCTGCAATAGAACAATTGGAAAAGCAATACTCTCAATATTTAATCATACAATGGCTACAGTGAAAATAAACCTGGCAATGTTGCATATAATCAAATAACAGTTACACCGCGCAGGAATTCCCTCACTTAATGACAAGATTGCGATTTATCAAACACTCTAATAGCTGCGTGGCTTTAAATGGCGATCATCACATCCTTGATCTAGGAGCTTTGTCTACAAATCTGTTTAGTCACAGATATGTTGATTCAAAGTGCACATCCAATGCAAAGAGGTCATTTATTTCACCGTTAAAAGAGTACAGATATGTCATTGTTTAAAGACACTGAAGCGAAAAAAAATTATGATATTATGATTTGTTTGTGTAGTACAGCTAAGAAATAAAACATTAAGATCAGATACATCAGTCTAATTGTTTCCAGTACAGGAAGAGTTAAGAAACTCCAGTTGTTATCTCTATGCAAACAAGCCATTAAGCTCTACAACTTTCAAAGTCTTGAAGAGGGCTGTTATCTGACTTTTATTATCTCAACTGTTATTGAACTATTTACTTTTTCTCTGCCAGAGGAGAGGTCATTAGTTCACAGACTGCTCTGAAAGAATCATTTTGAATGCTGAGTGTTGTGTAATCTGCACATATTAGAGAATGATGCAATGTTAGAAAAAACACTATATACCTGAACATAAAAATATGAGAGTATTTTCTTTGCTGCTAATCTTCTAGTAATTATTCATAGTACACAACCAATTCACTATATCATATTTTTTTTTTCCGCTTCAGTGTCTCTTTAAAGAGGAACAAAGAACCCAAAGGAGCTTTGCTCAAAATATACCAAAGAAAACAAATGCAGGGACATGAAAACAAAGCCTATGGCAGAAATCTCCATGGCCATATTTGGTGGGAATGTATCATGCTTGCAACAATCTGGTCTGCCTATGTACTAATAGGCACCCGATGCATATTTGCATTCAAAAGCTGGTGCCCCTTGCAGGTGTTTACACTGATGTGCATTTTTATCATCTGATCCTGGTATTCCCATCATCTTCTGATCTGGCTTTAGGTTCTTGATCCTCTGACTACTGACCTAGCTTGAGGTATGTTGATCCTTTAGCTTCTGTCTTAGCTTTGCTGTTGATACTTTGAATTCTGACCTGGTTCATTAGCATTGATTTTCTTGGTATCTTAACAAGCTTGGTTGACACTAGGGATGGTTGGAAATGCAGATTTTCGATTTCGATGAAATATCTGCTTTCGGATAAAGTGACTTTAGGATTATGCGGATTTCCTTGTCTGATTTTTGCATATTTCCGAAGAATGTTATTTTATTGGTCAATAAAGTTAGTTTTTTTTGCGGATGTACAATACTATGCAAAACCCGCATTTCTGACTGGCAACCACTAAACTTCTTCATTCTCTAATTGGCCTAATACTTCCAAAATCTTCTGATTGACCTAAAATTACCTCTGTAATCTAACTTCTGTAGAAAAATTCTGCATTCATTGGTCCAATGCTTCAGAGTTCTCTGACAGGCCTAAAATTTTCAAGTTGTGGTAATGCAGTTCCGATTTCCTGCACACTGATTTTCGCATACCGAATGTCACCGATTTCCAATTGGAAACTCAGAAATCTGCATTCTGCGGAAATTTTCTGACCAACCCTAGCAGACACTGATTTTCTTATTTCGGATGCTGTTCAGCAGGTTTAGGTGGGGGCTGCAGTGTGGTAGTGACCACAGCAGATGCTCGCTTACTACTACAGGTTGAAGTCTGTCATCTTGTGCTGGGCACTGTGGAAAAGACCCAGTTTCTCGGACTGTTGACACCGTACCAAGCAAACCATCATCTGCAGGGCACTCCAAACTCCAGCGCAGACCTAATAATTGATGCTCACTAGGGATGATGCAAACACTTCTGAGTTTATGCAATTTTTTATGAAAATATATGCAGCTTGAAAATGGACCAATCAATTTAAACATGGGTTTAAACTGAATGGTCCATTTTCAAACTGCATATGTTTGCATAAAAATGTGCACACATTTGCATCAGCTCAGAGATATTTGCATCTCATCGATCATCCTTAATGGTCACCTGCTACAGCTGATAAGACGTCCCTAAATAAATAAACATTTAACACCTACAGTGCAATCAGGGTTGCACGTGCTTCCCAATCAAGAACAGAACTATAATGTGTTCCAAATTATGCCACTAGAAAAGACCAGAAACCCCTGGCTGCATGTGTACATGTGCATGGGGGGATCCTGCAGCAGAGCCAAGTGTTTAAATTCACTACTTTCTTCTGAAAAAGTAGTGTTTACTAAACATATTGTTGCTGTTTCGTACAATGAAAAAGGTTTCCCTTTTCCAAGGCAGGAAGATGGATCCGGGAACCTCTCATCAAGTGCCGTCGCTGTGAGTTTCCCTGATCCATGTTCAGGTGAGTATTTAGCTTAAGCCTTTCTTTCACCGATGTTTTGTGATTTGTGACATTGGGGTCACAAGGCCCCCCGAAGTTGAAAACCCCTATAGGGGATTGTGGAAGGGTTTTTGGGGTGAGGCTTGACAGTGCCAGTTTAGTTGGGGGGAGGGGTCTAAGGGGATGGTTGGGAAAAATAAATTATAAATATACACACACACAAATAATAATTAAAGAATAGGCCTTTAGTGGATTTTCTCTATGCAGCAAAATAGATAAATAAAAGAAAATGACTTGAAATGGGTCAAGCACCTTAAAAGGAGGCAATGCACTGCATTCTAAAGTCACATACACACATGCTGGAATTGTAGCTCGTTGGAGAGTGGGAATTTATCCCTCGTGCGAAAAGTTGGGGGCCGATGCTATACAGACTCATCACTAGTCTAAGGGCTAATGATGTGTTCAGTTGCAATGGAGGTGGGGGGGAGGGGGGGTGTAGAGACAATGAACAGGGGTGCAAATAAGACATTCTCTGTACAGTGCTGTGGAAGATGTTGGCACTATATAAATACAAACTAATTAACTAATTATAATGTAAATTCCTGTAAGTAAGGGGAGCAGAAATCACATTATGATCTGTTCTGCTTGGGCATCAGGAGTCATTAAAGGATACCACAACTGAAAAATTGAAAGGTGCAGTGGATAGGGAGGGAAAATTAGATACTTACCACCTCTCGTGTTCCCCGCCGTCAGCCGCTGGTCTTCTCCAATAGATGCCGCTGTCCGGATGACATTAGGTCTTGCGCTTCACGCAAGGAGGAGCCAGAGGAGTGAATTTGCTTCTGCCGAAATTATGCGCTGGCAGAAGCAGTGAAGAAAGGACATACTGCGCATGCGCATGCGCAGCACAGTATGTCTGGGTTAGAGGTCAGGAGCGTTGCCCGGACACCGGCATCTATTGGAGAAGACCGGCGGCTGGCGGCAGAGAACAAGAGAGACAGTAAGTATCTTATTTTCCCTCCCTAGCCACTGCACCTTTCATTTTTTCAGTTGTGGTATCCTTTATCGACTCCTGATGCCCAAGCAGAATAGATCATAATGTTATTTCTGCTCCCCTTACTTACAGGAATTTTTATTACAATTAGTTAATTAGTTTGTATTTATATAGCGCCAACATCTTCCACAGCACTGTACAGAGAATAGCCACTGCAACTTTCATTTTTTCAGTTGCGGTATCCTTTAAGGATTTGGCATGATGGGATCCTTAACAGCCGCAGGCGCCTGAGCAGGATTGATCTGCGGCCACTGTGCACAACAGAAGGATAAGCAGCTGAAATGATCGCTATTGACCATTTCGCCAACAGTTATCAAATGTGTATGTGTATATAGTTGAAATAAAAAGAGGAGCCTATTAACATAAAATCTAACATACATACATTGTTAATTGTCAAGACAAGAACTAAGGTTATCAGAAAAGGTTAATAAGGTTATTAAGGTTAATAGAAAGGTTAAAGGGAACCAGAGAGGATACAATATACATACCTGGGGCTTCCTCCAGCCCCATACGCACGGATCGCTCCCACGCCGCCGTCCTCCGCTGCCTGGATCCGCCGCCACCGGGTCCCGTCATTGCCGCGAGTCGGCAAGTCGGCCGGCGGACGCGGCCAATTCTCCGCATTACAGGGTGCTCTCTCTCCATACAGATACGCATGTGGCTGCTTACTGCGCTGCCGCATGCGTACATGTATGGAGGGAGCCCCTGTGATGCGGACAATTGGCCGCGTCCGCCGGAAGTGACGGGCCCGGTACCGGCGGATCCAGGAAGCTGAGGACGGCGGCGTGGGAGCGATTCAGGCTTATGGAGCTGGAAGAAGCCCCAGGTATGTATAAAATCATTTTCTTTTTTCAACCCCCCGTTCCTCTCTGGTTCCCTTTAATAAAAGAGTAGCTAAAAATAGGCGCAATTGTTATTTATCATTTTATAGCTAGCCGTTATGCTATTTAGAGGGCGGCTCTGATTGAATGGTTATCGATTGTATTATTGTTAGCAGGGATCGGGGGGTCTTAAGGTTAGGCACTACAAGGGTGGGTCTTCGGGTGAGTCACACCAGGGTTTTTTAGGGTTAGGTTTTTAGGGTTAGGCACCACCAGGGGAGTCTTCGGGTTAGACACCACCCGAGTGGATTTAGGGTTAGGCAGAACCAGGGGGATTTAGGTTAGGCACTACCAGTGGGGTCTAAGGCACCACCAGGGGGGTCTAAGGTTAAGGCACTACCGGGGGGGCGGTCCTGTGTGAGAGTAGGAAAAGGTTAGGTTACAGTGAAAGATCGGTAAAAATTGCAGATATTTCACAATACGAATGAGGTTGTAAAGTATCTGTTATTCTTCTACCACAATTTTTTATTGTTTGAGCCTAAATCGGCTCGCGAGTTGTATGCATCAGAAGGTTTGCACCCAATTTTAACGTAGCTGTAATAAAAAATTTTCTCAGTGAAACATAGCTTTCATCTGCACAACCTTAGGCTTAGGTGCAGTTTGTTAAAATCTGCATGTTTTGTGCAGTATAATTATATGCCTCTTTCCTTTTATGCTTACACGGCAGAGAGGGAGGAGTGTGATGATGTCACTGTGTCACACCTCCCTTAGACACTCTACAAAGGTGCTCCCCATACAGGGACACAGAATTCAGGTAGATTTGCTTTATGGCACTTTCCATACGATTATCTTTTTTTTTTGGTTTTAATTGGGAATTCAGTGCATTGAAACAAAGACTGATCTACCATAATTTTTTTTAACCTGTAAATCTGGAATACAGCTTTAATAAAAGGTGAGTACCTATAAATTAATAGACTTTATCTTCTTAAAACCTTAAACTAGGTGCTTTAAATCACTGTCCCCAAGAGAGCAGTATCCAATGTCAAACCTAATACAAATGTAAATTTTTCTCCTTTGTGTTGAGCACCAAATTGTGTCATTTTGATAGATATCACCCATGGGAATAACACAGGCAAGGTCGTACTGAAGTCTAAACCAGGCCTACTGTTATAATAAGCAATGCATTGATCATTCCAGTTTTATTTGCCATAAATGGGAGAATAAAGCATACATGATTACTAAAGTTAGTCAATTTGTGGACCTAGGATAGCCAGACCAAAGAAATAATCAGGAGGGCACTGAGAACTCTGCAAAGCCAGGAAATCCCAAAATCTGCCCTGCGTTCTCTAAATGTGCTTCATTATTTATCCTACACTTGTATGTGCATAACCTTATTGATTTCACAGGCATGAAATGTTAGTCCTACATGAAGGGAATTGACAGCGGGACAGGAAGCTGGAGAACATCAGGTCATGCCCTGCCTGAATTCCACAGTCTTGTCACAGGATAGAGCGGCTGGTCTAGGAAGCTTCTCAAGAGAATAGATTGCATTACTCACAGCAATGGTTGTATAAGGAATACATTGGGTTTTTTTTATTATTATTATTTCTATCCATCTGAGTCTCCATTGTGGACATGTCCCCTCTCCCATCCTGTCATGGTGACATCCAGTCTCATTGCATAGACATAGCCAATGGTGTGTGTAGCAGCTGTACTATTTACAATCTCCTCAAACTTTCATATTACAATTTTAAATTTAACCACTTAATTCTATAGGCTGAAGGGTTCAAATGCGCATGTGCACGCGCCCTCCCTTTGGCATGCATGCATGCACTTTAACAGAATAGTTGGACTAAAACACTCTATTTCTATTAACCACTTCCTTACTATGGGTTATTTTCCTTTATGGCCCAGAGCAATTTTCACATATCACGCTCCTCCTATTCATTCACAAATAACTTTATCACCACTTATTACAGCTAAGTGATCTATACATTTTTTTACCACAAATTAGGCTCTTTTTGTTAAGTAATATTATATTCCCTATGCATTTTACAAGGAGTAATACAAAATAAATAAAAAAAAAGTCACAATTTCTCTGTTTTTAGCCATTATAGTTTAACCACTTTCTACCACTACAGTATATCTACATCTTCTTTGACTTCATCTAAGCAACGAGGATGTAGATATAAGTCGTGTAACTGAAGCACAGCTATGCACAATTGGGCATTGTATCTGTACACACCTCCAGCACTATCGGCTGCAGCACTAATTTGTGAAAGGGATTACATGTTCCCTAAGTCAATAAGACTGATTGTTACCTATAAAAATACTTTTATTTTCTCAGTTCATAGTGAAAAATACACACTGTAGCATTATTTGAGAATCAAAAATCTTAACCATAAATTGTGAGAGGAATGTAATTTAGGTTGTGTGATAAGCAGTGGAAATAGCCAAACAAAATTCGGGTTTTTATCTACAATAGCGCTTTTTATTTTTAAACTGCAATTAGTAAAACTGAGAAATAATGTGTTTTTTTCCTCCTCTATTTCCTATTAAAACAAAATTGTTTGAGGGGAAAAAATGCCATTGAATGAAAGCCTAGTTAGTCCTGAAAAAAAAGATATATTTCATTTAGGGGTCATAAGTAGCGATAACGTTATAGCTGATTAAATAGGGACAAAGCTAAAATGCCAAAACTGCTCTGGTCCATAAGGGGGTAATAAGGTCTGGATGCAAAGTGGTTACAAATATAAAAAGTGATACTGTGGATAATACCCACACATTTTATTTGGCCAAGTGTCTTAGTTATCACAACATTTTAATTATGTACCTACTAAAATGTATGTCGAATATATTTTATTTGGAAATAAAAGGTGTATTTTTTCCGTTTTGTGTTTCTTTATAGTATATCAATAATTACAAGCCCTTATTTGCAAAAATAACAGTAATATACCCTCATGACATACTGTACATATTACAAAAGTGGAGTCCCTAAAATAACTATTTGTGTATTTTTTTTAGATGCGGTCACTTTCCTTGATTTTTTTTTTTGTTTTAAAAGTTGTTTATTCTGGTAACTATGGGAGAGTTGCAAGGATGGGGTAAATAATGAATGGGGAATTTATTTTTTAATTTATTTTAATGTATTTAACATGTCTTTTCAGTTTTTGGTTACTAGATGTCGCCACACTATCCTTTGTACTGAACAGTACACAGGAAGTAATGTGTATGTGTGTGTTTTTATTTTCATTTGTGAATGACCATAGGCATCCTGCTGATGTCTGTGAACATTCACTTCTGGCACTTTGATCGGCTTTGGGAACACATGCTCCCATTCAGCAATCATGGACCGGCGGGACGGAAACGTAGCGTGCAGAGTAGAAAGATAACTGCGTGTAACCTGTGCCTTTAAGCCTGATCAGACTCAAGTAGCTGGTGCTCAATCCTTCCGTGGTACACTACTCCACACAGAGACAAATCAAAAGTTAAGGAGGTGTGTATTGCTGAGATTTGATAAACACAAGCTTAAAAGCTATTTGAGTGCCTCCTTCTTATTCATTGATTTGTAGCATGCAGAGCGAATACAAACAAAAACGCTTTTCTATGCCCACGATCCGCAAGTGAAGTTTACAGGGGCGTAGATAAGCGTGACAAGGATCCAGAACTGGTTAAAGGCCCACAATTAGGATGTTTATAAACATCCATTTTGCATGAAATGGTTAAAGGGTTAAATTGATCTCTTAAGTCAGTTCAAGGTGATTAAAAAAAAATCTGGCTAATTCAGCTCCAAGCAAAATAAAAACTTTTCAGCTGTTTTGTGATCAGCAGCGTTAGCTCACTAAGGGCTGGTGCAAACCAAGAGCGCTTCTGAACGTTTTTAAAAAAAACGCCAGCACTTTGAAAAGCGCTTGGCTAATGTATAATGCGGGTCCTGCAGCATTTCTGCTGATTTCTGAGGCGATTCAGCCTCAATGTTAAGTATAGGAAAGTAGAAAATCGCTCTGAAAAGCGATAGAACAGAGCGATTTTGAAAGCGTTTTTGTTACAGAAGCTGTTCAGTTACAGCTCTACTGTAACAAAAAATAAAAACCGCTACACAAAAACGCTCCTAAGATCGCTAGGCATGATTAAAAAAAATGCTAGGCACGTGCCTAGAATTTACTAGAAAGATGAATTCAAAAAGTGCTGAGCATTTGCGATTATGCTAGCGCTTTGTGGTGTGCATTGGCCCTAAAATACATTAATTGCTCTAGGAAAGGTATTCCCATATTTGACTTGCTGTTTGCATACAGATAACACTGTACCCCTATCTCTTTAAATGCAAGAGGGGGAAAAAAAAACACAGGCAGGTCTTAAATAGAGATGTAGCGAACGGTTCCAGGCGAACTTTGGTGGTTCGCGTTCGCCAAGAGCAGGCGAACTTTTGCGGAAGTTCGATTCGCCCCATAATGCACAATGAGGGTCAACTTTGACCCTCTGCATCACAGTCAGCAGGCACATTGTAGCCATTCAGGCTAAACTGAGCCCTGGAGCCCCATCCCCCCTTATATAAGGCAGGCTCGCCGGCCATTACACTCACTCGTGTGCCTGCTAGAGACATACTAGGGACAGCTGCTGCAGATTTTTTCTCCTAGGGAAAGATTAGTTAGGCTCTTGGCTTGCTCCTGGCTGATTGTTATTGCTAAAATAGCACCCCTCAACTGCTCTTTTGAGAGCTAATGTTTTCCTGATGTGTTCTTTTTTGTGTGTGTGTTGCTCACTGACATTATACAGCCCTATCTGTTGCAGCTGGACCTTGGAAATTGTTATTACTGTGCTAGCCAGGCCCTGCCTAACTATCTATACTGGGACACCTACCTATGCCTACCTAACTACTAAGGCACCTATTACCTATACGGGGACACCTACCTACCTATGCTAGGGGACCTACCTATGCCTACCTACCTATACTGGGACTCCTACCTATGCCTACCTACCTGTACTGGGTCTCCTACCTTTGCCTAGCTAACTACTGAGGCACCTACCTATGCCTACCTACCTATACTGGAACTCCTACCTATGCCTGCCTACCTACCTATACTGGGACTCCTACCTATGCCTACCTACCTATACTGGGACTCCTACCTATGCCTACCTACCAATACTGGGACTCCTACCTATGCCTAGCTAACTACTGAGGCACCTACCTATGCCTACCTACCTATACTGGGACTCCTACCTATGCCTACCTACATACAAGAAGATAATAAGGTCGTTGCTTCATTGTGGACAGACCAAATTTGATCAGCTGGACAGTCACTGTTGTTCTATCGTTGAGCTACCACAGCCCGGCGACCATATGGGCTGGAAAACTGCCACGGCCTGCACTCTGGCCATGTTGCGCATCAGTCCAGCATGGCCGTCACAACACAAACAGCTGTTTGCGGTGCGTTACACAGTGAGTTTGGTGTGTCAGTGTGAAGCAGAACTCTAATTACACTCCCTGATTGATGTATACACATGCAAAATGTTTGAAAGCACTTTAGGCCTGCAATTTAGCATTCAATGTGATTTCTGCCTTTAAAATGCTGCTTTGCGTCAAATACAGATTTTTCCCCGGGACTTTGGGCATGTATCCCACTCCGGCATGCCCCCCTCCAGGTGTTAGACCCCTTGAAACATCTTTTCCATCACTTTTGTGGCCAGCATAATTTTTTTCTATTTTTCAAAGTTCGCATCCCCATTGAAGTCTATTGAGGTTCACGAACTTTTCCGCGAACCAAACCTTCCGCGAAGGTTCGCGAACGGGGTTTGCGAACCGAAAATCAGAGGTCCGCGACATCTAGAGTTGAGCTGAAATTTTCGGAATTTCGCATTACTATAATTACGCATGCGAAATTTGCGATTACGATGCGAAATTAGCGTAGCGAAATTGCCATTAAAATCGTAATTGAAAATACCGTAAGCGTAATTTTCAACGCGAAATTTCGCGTTTCGTTCATGCCGTAATTTCGCATTAAACGCTACCGTAATTTCGCGTTAAACCGTAACGCTCCGTATAATATAAAAAAGCCGCCGACTTTAAGGGTTAATAGCAAAGCCCCCTTGAATGCTAAGAGACTCAAATTTGGAGAATACATTAAGGAGATCAGGAGGAATAAGAGGAAAAAATTTTTTTTCAAAAAGACCTTATAATTTTTGAGAAAATCGATGTTAAAGTTTCAAAGTAAAAATGTATACATTTAAAAACCCGCCGACTTTAACGGTTAATAGCAAAGCCTGCTTAAAGTTTAGGAACACCAAATTCCCAGGGTATATTAAGGGGATCAGTGGGAATAAGAGGGAAAAAATTTTTTTCAAAAACACCTTATAGTTTTTGAGAAAATCGATTTTTAAGTTTCAAGGGCAAAAATGTCTTTTAAATGCGGAAAATGTCAGTTTTTTTTGCACAGGTAACAATAGTGTATTATTTTCATAGATTCCCCCAAGTGGGAAGAGTTTTACTTACTTCGTTCTGAGTGTGGGAAATATAAAAAAAAAACGACGTGGGGTCCCCCCTCCCAGACCTCTTTAACCCCTTGTCCCCCATGCAGGCTGGGATAGCCAGAATGCGGAGCACCGGCCGCGTGGGGCTCCGCACCCTGACTATACCAGCCCGCATGGTCCATGGATTGGGGGGTCTCGGAAGGGGAGGGGCAGCCAAGCTTTCCCCTCCCCCTCCGAGCCCTTGTCCAATCCAAGGACAAGGGGCTCTTCTCCACCTCCGATGGGCGGTGGAGGTGGAGGCCGCGATTTCCTGGGTGGGGGGTTCATGGTGGAATCTGGGAGTCCCCTTTAAAAAGGGGTCCCCCAGATGCCCACCCCCCTCCCAGGAGAAATGAGTATAGAGGTACTTGTAGTACCCCTTACCCATTTCCTTTAAGAGTTAAAAGTAAATAAACACACAAACACATAGAAAAAGTATTTTAATTGAACAAAAAACATAACCACGAAAAAAGTCCTTTAATATTCTTAATTAACTATTAATACTTACCTGTCCCTTTAAATAAATGATCCCACGCAATATCCTCGGAAATGTTCTATCAGTTACAATGTAACAAAGTTATTACAATATAACAACTTTGTTACATTGTAACTACGCCGCACCCGACGTCACTCACCGCCGCCGCCGCCGCCGACCCGACAGAGCTCTGAGCTATAGCTCAGAGCTCTCGAAAGCATCTTTGTATTTGGGCTCCAAGGAGCCCCATTGGTCCTTAGCAGACCAATGGGGTTCCTTCTGATTTGAAGGAACCCCATTGGTCTGCTAAGGACCAATGGGGCTCCTTGGAGCCCAAATACAAAGATGCTTCTCAGAGCTCTGAGCTATATAGCTCAGAGCTCTGTCGGGTCCGTGCAGGACGCTAAGTCCCCGCCGGCTCCGCTGCCCTCCCCGCCTCTCCCACATGTCACCCACATGTCACCCACATGTGGGTGACATGTGGGTGACAGATGTGGGCGGGGTGGACAGCGGGAGCTGCGGGGACTTAGCGTCCTGCACGGACGCGTATGCGGCGGCTGAGCGGCGAGTGGCGTCGGGTGCGGCGTAGTTACAATGTAACAAAGTTGTTACATAATAACTTTGTTACATTGTAACTGATAGAACATTTCCGAGGATATTGCGTGGGATCATTTATTTAAAGGGACAGGTAAGTATTAATGGTTAATTAAGAATATTAAAGGACTTTTTTCGTGGTTATGTTTTTTGTTCAATTAAAATACTTTTTCTATGTGTTTGTGTGTTTATTTACTTTTAACTCTTAAAGGAAATGGGTAAGGGGTACTACAAGTACCTCTATACTCATTTCTCCTGGGAGGGGGGTGGGCATCTGGGGGACCCCTTTTTAAAGGGGACTCCCAGATTCCACCATGAACCCCCCACCCAGGAAATCGCGGCCTCCACCTCCACCGCCCATCGGAGGTGGAGAAGAGCCCCTTGTCCTTGGATTGGACAAGGGCTCGGAGGGGGAGGGGAAAGCTTGGCTGCCCCTCCCCTTCCGAGACCCCCCAATCCATGGACCATGCGGGCTGGTATAGTCAGGGTGCGGAGCCCCACGCGACCGGTGCTCCGCATTCTGGCTATCCCAGCCTGCATGGGGGACAAGGGGTTAAAGAGGTCTGGGAGGGGGGACCCCACGTCGTTTTTTTTTTATATTTCCCACACTCAGAACGAAGTAAGTAAAACTCTTCCCACTTGGGGGAATCTATGAAAATAATACACTATTGTTACCTGTGCAAAAAAAACTGACATTTTCCGCATTTAAAAGACATTTTCGCCCTTGAAACTTAAAAATCGATTTTCTCAAAAACTATAAGGTCTTTTTGAAAAAAAATTTTTTCCTCTTATTCCCACTGATCCCCTTAATATACCCTGGGAATTTGGTGTTCCTAAACTTTAAGCAGGCTTTGCTATTAACCGTTAAAGTCGGCGGGTTTTTAAATGTTTACATTTTTCCTTTGAAACTTTAACATCGATTTTCTCAAAAACTATAAGGTCTTTTTGAAAAAAATTTTTTTCCTCTTATTCCTCCTGATCTCCTTAATATATTCTCCAAATTTGAGGCTCTTAGCATTTAAGGGGGCTTTGCTATTAACCCTTAAAGTCGGCGGCTTTTTTATATTATACGGAGCGTTACGGTTTAACGCGAAATTACGGTAGCGTTTAATGCGAAATTACGGCATGATACGACTGTAATGCGAAAATTACGCGAAAATTACGCTTACGCGAAATTTCGCGAAATCCTTCTTCATTACGATTATGTACTTACGGCCATAATCGTAATTACACTAATTACGCGAAATTTCGCAAAATCGTAATTAGGTCATTACGCTCATCTCTAGCGACATCACTTGTCTTAAATAGGATTTATACTATAGGTACCCATGTTTATCTCAACATGTCAGTTTAGGTATGCTGTTAAGCTGTCTATTGCATTCATGCAGTACTGATATGGTATTCAGTTTTTTTTTCCCCTGAAATTGTCCATTATTACATGGTAGTAGACTGCCACCTTTGGCTGGGTCATATTGGAATGTACTGAGTGTTCCTGAAGAGTACGGAAACTAGCACTTGAGCAGCTGTAGTCTTATAGCAAATAACTGTTACATTTGAATTAACCCAACTTTAGGTTTCCCAGATAACTTATAACATATAAGGGCAGCACTGTGGCGTAGTGGTTAGCGCTCTTGCATTGCAGCGCTGGGTCCTTGGTGCCAATCCCAGCCAAGTCAAAATCTGCAAGGTGTTTGTATGTTCTCCCCAAGTCTGCGTGGGTTTCCTCCGGGTACTCCGGTTTTCTCCCACATCCCAAAAACATACAGATAAGTTATTGGCTTTCCCCCTAAATTGGCCCTAGACTATGCATGCACTACACAATACATACACAGACATATGACTGTGGTAGGGACTAGAGTGTGAGCTCCTCTGAGGGACAGTTAAGTGACAAGAAAATATACTGTACAGTTAAAGTGCCTGAGCCATTAAATCTATGATGAAGTTAACTTTTTGATTAATGAAACATCAGGACTATATGTGAGTTCGATCTGCTCAGTTAATCCCAATTGACTACTTTTTGTTTGTACCCTATGTAAGGTCATGCCTAGTGTTTGTGAAAAGTGACCTACAAAAAAAGGGAAAATTGTATTGAGGATATTCCCAAATACTTTTTTAGGCAAATTGAGTGTATATAAGGCCAGGGTTGCTAAATCACATATTTTCCAATGACTTTTAGCCAGGGAGAATTAGGTCCTATGTTATAGTTTTGCCCTTCAAATATTTATAAAAAAAAAAAATACAACAATCCCCCCCACCCAATGTTTTAACTAAGAACCCTCAGCTGAATGAACAAGCTCCTGTCGGTTGAGTTTATTTTCATTCCAGATCTCAAGGTGCATCGCTTCGGGGGTATGGTAAAGAAAAAAAAGGGTGTATATTTATGTTCCAATGTCCCCATTTCAGAACCGCAGCTGTGAACTTCAGAAAAATACGCTCAGATCAAAGAACAAAAGGAATGCACCCTTCCTTCTTGTTCAGCAGATGATTTAGAATTGTATTTAATTATGTCTGCACATAGTAAAAATGACTCATAGGAGCCCATAAAATATGAAGTATAGACTTGCTAAATACGATGTAGCAGTCTTTTGCAAGATTAGTATTCAAAATATATAATGTTAGTTTAGATGAAGGATGTTCTTTACACCGTTTAAAGAGGGTGAATTGTAAAAAAAAATAAAAAAATTAAACCGTTGTAACGCATGTGGCCCTCGATAAGCCTCCAGTCTTTTTGTTCCTAAGAGGCATAAAAAAAAAAAACATTTCAGGGCACCTTCTTTCCATTAAAATGAACTTCAAACTGATTGAAATTCAGGAAATTGTTTTAAAATGAGGAGCTGCTTAAAATTTCTAAATAGGACCAATTAAGAATTACACATTCTTTCCTAGGAATAGGTGAGTAAACTATTACCGGATACCCAAGAAAATTCAACACAAAAAGTAAAATAAATGTACAATTTTTTTCCATATATGTTGCCACACACAAGCATGAACAAAGCATAAAACCTTAGCTTGTTTCTTGGAAATTTCTATAGAGGTTGGTTAACCAAAGTTGGATAGAAATAAAGAATCTACAGCGAATATAAGTGATCCAGCAGCCAAAGCCCGGATATTCAGGCTAAGAACACACTAGGCAGAAAAGCTAGAGTAAACCGCTAGCATTTTTGCTGCTAATGAAAGTCTATGGGCCGCATCTAAAAATGCATGTATGTGCTGTTTTAGAAAAACAAATGTTTGCTTTCTTAACCACTTCACCACTGAGGGGTTTTACCCCCTGAGCACCAGAGCAATTTTCACCTTTCAGCGCTCCTTCCATTCATTCGTCTATAACTTTATTATTACTTATCGCAATGAAATGAACTATATCTTGTTTTTTTCGCCACCAATTAGGCTTTCTTTAGGTGGGACATTATGCCAAGAATTATTTTTTTCTAAATGTGTTTTAATGGGAAAATAGGAAAAATGTGGGGAAAAAAATAATTATTTTTCAGTTTTCGGCCATTATAGTTTTTAAATAATGCATGCTACTGTAATTAAAACCCATGAAACGTATTTGCCCTTTTGTCCTGGTTATAAAACCATTTAAATTATGTCCCTATCACAATGTTTGGCGCCAATATTTTATTTGGAAATAAAGGTGCATTTTTTTCAGTTTTGCGTCCATCCCTTATTACAAGCCCATAGTTTATAAAGTAACAGTGTTATACCCTCTTGACATAAATATTTAAAAAGTTCAGTCCCTAAGGTAACTATTTATGTATTTTTTTTAATTGTAAATTTATTTATTTTTTTAATTACAAAAAAAAAAAAAATGGGGAGTGTGGGAGGTAATGAGTTAATTCTATGTGTAAAAGTCATTTATTTGTATGTGAAAAATGTGTAGGGTGTAGTTTACTATTTGGCCACAAGATGGCCACAGTAACTTTTTGTTTTAATGCGACCTCCAAGCTTCCTTCCGGAAGCTTGGAGGAAGAATAAGGAGGCTGGACACGTGAGTTTTTTCTCACAATGATCGCGCTGCCCATAGGAGAGCAGCTGATCATTGCGGGGCTTAGATCAACGAACGGGAATGGATTTTCCCGTTCATTGATCTCTGGGCGAGCGGGCGGCGGCGTGTTTACTAGCGGCGGGCGGCGTGTTTACGAGCGGGAGCGCGGGCAGCGTCGGGAACGCGGAAAGTACGTGTTTCTCCGTCCCTGGTTTTTAAAGGATGGAAAAAGGGGCGGAGAAATACGTACGCGCGGGGGTAAAGTGGTTAAAACAGAAAGAATTTGCGATAATTCAGGTCGGAGTGAGCTTGAGATGTCTCCCAGTGCAACACTCACGTGTACAAGACTTCTCACGTGCCTCACCCCTCCTCTGAAATCTTTAAACGCTCCCTCAAAACCCACCTTTTCCGACAAGCATATTCTCTAGCTTAGGCCATGCACCCACTAAATAACCTAATTACAAACTGCCTGTACATATACTGTATACTTCCCCACCTCTTGTTTCCACCCCATTCCTTTAGATTGTAAGCTCGCAAGGGCAGGGCTCTCACCCTTTTGTGTCATGGAATGCTATTAATTTAATTGCTTGCACACTGTTAGACATTTATACATTTTAGTCATCATGTTAAACCAAATTGTAATCAGCGGTGCTGTATCTTGTATCAGTGTTCATATTTGATGTATATCATTGTCTGTATCATTATGTATCCCTTGTTTGTTTTCTTACATTGTACAGCGCCGCAGAATATGTTGGCGCTTTATAAATAAATAATAATAATAAATAATAAAAAAGAAGAAGAACACTGCTGAATATATGCAAATTAACCATTGTTACCCTTAGAAGCTAAACACAGCTCCAGAACCGCTAGAATGCAATGATGTGTCAGCTTGTTAATTTGTACAGAGCCATAATAATCCAACATGCATACAGACTGTTTCGGATTGTTTGATTCTCATGTGCTGTTTTACATTGTGTGTTTTTGAAAATGCACAACTTCCTGCATAGTTTTCAAAAAAGTACGTAAAATGCACATAATGTATCTCAATGGAGACACAGAGAAATGTATTTTTACATGTGTATTTGTAAAAAAAAAAATAATGTTACTGTAATTTATTACATTCACTTCATAGTGACTGCTCCACGCTGATTGGCGTGAGCAGCGCGGCAGCCCCAGGACCACTACACCCCGATTGGAGTGAATGGCTCTGGGCGGAGATTGCAGGGGATGGCGCACATCCCTGCTGGAAAGCCTGGAATAACAGAGCTCCGTTCCGCCATCAGTCTCCCAGCGGCGATCACAGTGATTGGCTGGCGGGGGAGGGAGAGATGGGGTATAGTAAAAATAATAAAAAAAATAAATTTACAAATATTGCCCCCCCCCCCCAAAAAAAAACCAAAAAACATCCTA
This sequence comes from Hyperolius riggenbachi, assembly GCF_040937935.1. Taxonomy (NCBI): domain Eukaryota; kingdom Metazoa; phylum Chordata; class Amphibia; order Anura; family Hyperoliidae; genus Hyperolius; species Hyperolius riggenbachi. The sequence goes on from NC_090656.1 coordinate 47,484,616, forward strand.
GGAGCGATCATTGCCCACCAACAGAGTGCTCTGTTGGTGGGCAGAAAAGGGGGGGGAAATCACTTGTGTGCCAAGTTGTACGGCCCTGTAGAGAGGCCTTAAAGCTGCAGTGGCTTATTTAATGAAAATGGCCTGGTCACTGGGGGGGGGGGGGGGGGGGTGTTAATACTGCGGTCCTTAAGTGGTTAAATAGGGAACATTTATTAAAAACTCAATTGCGAACTACAGAAAAAAAAGCATGAAAAATGCATACACAATTCACAAAAGCATACAGAAAAACAGCAAAAAATAAAATAAAACGCATGGTTTTCTGCACTGCCTAGTGTACACCCAGCATCAAAGAAATAAAAATTGTAATCTTTTATTAAGCAAAAGTTTGCAGCTGTGATTTGGGCCATATCAGAACAGTGTGGGGTTGTTGAAAGGTTAGTAAATGAATGGTTGTGGGAATGCTATTTCCGTCTATGCCCTCCAATTTCTGATACAGCACAATGTTAGTGGACATCTTTCAAAACGGAGAACTCTCATCCCAACAGTTGTTTCACTGCAACATTAATTTCAACCAGAGAGGGCACTAATTAGTACGTTAGGATTTAGATAAGGATCTGCTCAATAGAAATTTGCACATGCCGCACAGTGAATTTTCAGCTTATCTCCATTGGGACGCATGGCATATACAAATACAGCTCCCATCTGTGTGGGCCCTAACAAAATATGATTCATTGAAGGACAACTATCAAAGTTAACTGAAATTCTAAATGCCACATATATTTCCAGAAATTTCTAGCAAATAGCAATACAAAGGCTTTTTTTTATGTTTTATGTGAAGAAAATATGACATTTACAGAGAACAGTTTTCACTATAGACATTACTATGGAGGACTGTGCGCAGCACATCCAGAATACAGAAACAATCTACACTGGCTGTATACTGTGAGTAAAATAATATAATGATGGAAAGCAGAAATATAGCTTTAAATTTGTGTAAATAATCATCAGCTGCAGCTCTGTGTGTCTGATCCTGTATCTCTCTCTGCCTCGCAGTGTAAAGTAAACAGTTTACAGCCAGGGATATCTAATTTTAAATGGGGGGGGGGGGGGCATCGAAGTAAGGAAAAGAGTATAGGTCCTTTTTTTCAGATCCTCCTCTGGATCTAAAAATCCCTCAGCTGTTCTCATAGGATATGTGAGAAAGCAGGAAAGGCAGAAACATATCATAAACCATTGCTCTGTGAATAGTGACAGAGAAGTGTAACCTAGCTACATGGTTTAGCTCTATCCTCTAGCATCAACACACAAGACGGTTACAAACAGCTGGTAAACAAGACATTTTTTCACATGGGCTGTGATGAGAGACCTCTGAAAAGCTTTCTAGTGTTGCTGGCTAAAGGCTCTATAAGTGTGTGGGGTTTACAGAAGAACAGTTTCTTTGATAGTTGTGCTTTAAGGTCATTTGTTCTTAGCTGTTTCTTCCTTGGATCATTCTGTGTCCTCTCCAGGAACATTTCCTGTACTTTGAAATCAGCGACCATACTGCAAAAGAAATTCCAAAGGCCCAACAGAACGTATGTGTTTTTTCTGTTGTCTTCAGCTCTTTACCGCATATCTAATGCAAGTCACCACATTGCATTTTTTGGATGCAATTTTTCTGCATTTTAAGGGGAATAATAAGAAAAAAATAAAAAATAAATAATTTCTCAGTTTTTCACCTGTCCTGGTTATTACATTTATTGAATTATGTCCCTAGTACAATGCATGGCAACAATATTTTATTTGGAAATATAGGTGTGTTTTTAACTGTTTCTGGACCGGGTTGGTATAAATCTACGTCCTGCAGGTGGATGCGGAGCTCTGACAGGACGTAGATTTCACCTTCCCCGCCGCGCGCACCAGCCTGCTACCTCCGATCTTGCTGCTCAGCACCCGCTGCAATTTACTCGCCTTGCCAATGAAAGCAGCTCCTGACTGCCATCTCTATGATGCCGGAGTGCTGTCAGACAGAGAGAGGGGCGTGTGGCGATGAAAGAGAGTCGTGACTAGAGGAGGAAGCGGGTATGTGTGGCAATTTTGAGAGGAGGCACAGTTTTCTGGTACCAGCGGTCTCTGGTCCTTAAAGACACTCTCTAACAAAAGAGAGTCTCTTTAAGGACTTATTTCTTTTATCCTATAAATTCCTATATCTGTTCTAATGTGGTCTGGCTTACTGCAGCCTTTTCTAGTTGCACTGTCCCTGCATTATATCAAATCTTCTTTTCTTTGTCAAGCTTTGTCGAGACAGAGAGGAACGCACTGCCTCTGCTGTGATAGGGAGAAGTTATACAAGCCCCCTCCACACCCCCTGCAGGCTCTGTGTGTGTGCTTTGTTTATTAGTCACAGACAGCTCTCTGCTCTCAATTTCAGCTTGTCTGCGGGGGAAGGGAGCTGCCCATGCTGAGAAACTGAGAATCCCTGACTGGAGTTCACTATGTAATAAAAACTTGTAGTATACTGTAACATACTGTAACACTGCCTAAAACTGGCGATTAAAAGCCAGGATCATGGCGGGGAGCAGCGGAAATGGCAAAGAGGGATCCAGGAGATCACAGTGACTCGATTGGTATGTTTTTTATTGTACAAATTGGACAGTACAGATTCTCTTAAAGTAAACCAGAGACGAAGCACCCTTCTGTATCTTAATATATATATATATATATATATATATATATATATATATATATATATATATATATATATATTTGGGAACATTAGAGAAAACAACTACCCTGCTTTCTGTTTCATCCTTCACTACTCAGCCTGCTTGTTACCAGCCCTGATAAAATCCCCGACTGAGTATTCAGTCTGACTTTGCTCAGGAATCATTATAGCGGAGTCTGTCTTTTCTGATGTCTTTTCAAGACCAAGCCTGCCCCCCTTGTGGATCTGCTATAATGACTCAGATATAATGATTCCTGAGCAAAGCCAGACTGAATGCTCAGTCTCAGTATCAGGGCTGGTTAGAAGCAAGCTGAGTAGTGAAGGATGAAACAGAGAGCAGGGTAGGCGTTTTCTCTAATGTTACCACTAATATATGTGGTAAAATACATGAGGGTGTTTCAACTCTGGTTCACTTTAAGGGGGCAGAGACTGCTGGTGCGCAAAGAGTTAAGTTTTGCATTTAGACTAGATCACTGATTACAAGCCCTTTTCGCAAAAAAATAACAGTAATATGCCCTCGTGGCATACATATTAAAAAAAAGTTGGACCCCTAAGGTAACTATTTTTTAATGTCTAAAAAGGAAGGGAGGTAAGGGGTTAATTTAATTAATGGGGGTTTTATTTTTATTTAATGTATGTAGGGTGTCTTTACTTTTTGGCCACTAGATGTCCCCCAATTAATTCTGTGAACAGTACACAGGAAATAATGTTTGTATGTTTTTACTTTCACTTTGATAATGACCAATGGCATCTCGCTGATGCCGTAGTCATTCATTACAGGCACTTTGATCGGTGAATGGGAACACATGTACTAAGCGCTGGCAACAAGCAGAGAGCAGTGAGGTATGTATATTTATATCCCTTGAGCTAAGATGAAGTCTTAAGAGGCATAGATATACTGTACCTGGTGCAGGGAGTGGTTAAAAAGCTGCTTGATTCCTGATTTAGACCAGCAGTGTCTTCTATCCAGGAGGTAAGTGAACCGCTACCTCCTTTTTAAATAGTTTTTTAGTATATTTTTACCTTGTTGGCGCCTTTGTTTTTCCAGTTATTTCATTGTCTATTGTCCACCCTTGGAGGAGGAGTTTACCCTTCTTCCTGACGACAGAGAGCCACGTCTTAACTCAAGTGGGGTCAAGTTTGTTCTCCCCACCAGCAGTTATAGTGGCTGCCTTTGAGGTGACCGGGCGGCTGCCGGAGAGATACGTAAAGGGCACACTTCTTTTGCGCAGACTGGCTGTGACTGGAGAAAGTTACGGGGCCTGGTACCGGAGCTGCAGGCGGCTAGGACGGAGGCATGGGAGCGATCCACGCACATTGGGCTGAAGGAAGCCCCAGGTATGTATAAAACTTTTTTTTTCGTCTCTGGTACACTTTAAGCTTCATACCACATAGCTTCTTCAGATACGTTTTTAGACCAAAATTGCAAGATCTAATTACATGACTATACTGAAAATTGTATGGCTGATTTTGCAACTTAGAATATACATTTTCAGGGTAGCTGAGTGTTTCTCAAACCTGTCCTCGTGACTTCCTAGTGGTGCATGGTTTGCAGGCAACCTCACTTATGCACAGGTGGAGTAATTAGTGTCTCAGCTAGGTGGATTCCATGTAGCTGAGACACTAAATACCTGTGCATAGGTGAGGTTGCCTGCAGAACATGCAGCGAGGGGAGCCAGGAGGACAGGTTTGAGAAACACTGGTGTAGCTTATCAATTTAGAAACAGTTATTTAAGTTCAAAGACTCAACATTACAACTGAAACAAATGGATCACCCAAAACAACTTCAAAGCAGACCTATACTGTAAAATCTCAAATGAAAAAAGTATGAATGACCCTTATTTTGATTGCTCCCCCATCCTCATCCATTCATCTTATTAGTAATATCAACCACTGTGGACAGCTCTGGATGGACGTGATGGACTCAAAGTGCAAGAGCTGCAGCCACTAGGGTGCACTCTATAAGCAGTAGCAGTGTTGGCGAGTCTTGCCCAAGGTCTCCTAACTGAAAAGGTGTTGGCTTACTGAACAGGAAGAGCTCTATGAGTGACCTCCGACCCACCTATGACATGATCTCCCAGCAGCCTTAGCAAAATCAGAAAGGCAGATTTTCAGAATAGGGCTACCTAAAGAACCTGGATAGTATGACACACTTGTTCAGTTTTTAAAGATTTATTTATGATACTCGGTTATAAATTTATTTTGCCTTAGCTGGCAGCATGGGTTTTTAAACTTCAAGCCCACTAAGTATAGCTGCAAGCATTGGAAATCTACTGGCCACTCATAATTTGAAAGGGAAAGAAAAAAACACAAAATAAAGACACTATTTTAACAAAGTGTTCTGGCACTTAATGCTTAAACAAAGTCACGACTGTTAAGGTAGAAAGTATTCAAGAAATTCAGTTTAAGAGTTGTTTATCTGAAAAAGGCCTGAAATTCTGAGCTGCAGCCAGGGTGGAACAATGTAGTCATCTTTTATGTAAAGGTTCCGCATTTTACGCAAGCGAGAGGCTGGACCCGTAGCCCACAAGGAAACAGTTTCCAGATACCTTCTCAAATATTCTCTGAAATAGCGGGAGCAAGATTAATGGCTGCTATATCCATTTACCCTGTATTTATTTGATAAGGCTGTTTTAAGACCGTTCATGTTACTGTAACACAACAACAGCTTTTAAAAAGCCCTAAACCTGCTCCTTTTCATCTTAAATCTCGCAGGTTCCTATTTCACCAATGTTGAGAGCGCTAAGCCGCATTGAATAAATAATCCAGCCATGGCAACTCTAAAACCTACTGCACTGTAATTGATGGTTCTAGAGTTTGTCTTTCAGCTGCATAAACAAAAAAAACAAAAAAAAGTTTCTAGGAACAAAAATATGCTTTGAGAGGGTTAGGCCAAAACCAGCAGTACAAGTGGAGAGTTACTCGTAAAATATGCGTTCTTCAAGTGTTGTTTATGGAAGAAACCAAGAACCAAGTGGCTTTTCTTATAAATTCTCGTCTTGTGCTTTTTGGTGAGCATAAGGCTTGGCACTAGCATGACTTACTTTTATAGATAAAGTGACTGGTGTTGCAAGACATATCTTTTAAAAACATCTATAGTAGAGAAGTGTGTAAGAACAATAATTCCACAAACCTGGACTGGATTTTTTTATGTGTCTTGTATCATGAGACAAACACGTGTGACCCCCACTTGGATCCTATCAAAGGATAGTTGGGTGGCTAAGAGTTTGGGAAATCAGTGGCTATGTGACTGCCGTGCAGTGACGTAGCTACGCAGCCCTTTAAGATTTACCCACTGTTTGGCTATGTTCACATTATAAATCGCTAGCACTATTGCAAGCGTTGAGCGTTTTTTCCCTTTTTTTTTATTGCCTTTTCCTGCGCTAAGCACTTTTCTAAGCGCTTTTGCAGAGATATTCTTTTTTTTCACTTCCTGACGTCAGTCAGGAAGTGAACTCTTTTACCCAGAAATAAAATACAATATATTTATTCATAGAAGCACTCGGGAAATCGCTATACAAAGCGCTCTTTCAATCGCTTTGTGATTTCACTATACCTTCCTTTGAGCCAAAGCGCTCAGAAAATGGTACAGGCAGTGCTTTTGGAAGTGGAGCGTAATATAACCGCTCATATTCAGCGCTGCGTAGTATGTTGGCGCTTTATAAATACAATAAATAAATAAATATGTGAACACTCTCACAGGGAATCATTGCACAAGCGCTTTTAGGGCGATTTCTAAAATCGCCAGAGCTTAAAAAGCTTTTACATAAACAGCTGACAGCGGCGCACTTTACTGTTTATTAGCTGCTCCTGTTTCTGTTCAGGGCAGGTGCAGGCTTCCAGCACTTGCAGCGACCACAATGTGCATCCAAGTCGACAGTAGCGGCCCTGGAAGCTACATGCAGTTTTTTTTTGTTGTTTTTTTTTATACCAGGCGGTAACCGTGTTATGAGTCAACCACTGGCACACGTGGTATGAATGTTCCCATTCAGTGGCATTGTTTTGCAACCAAAGGGTGCTTGACCCCAGCAATCGTTCATCTGAAAGAACCCTTAGACTTGCAGTCATGACTAGGGATGGTCCATGAGATGCAAATTCCAGGTTGATGCAGGATTATGCAAATGTATGCAGCTTGTAAATGGACCAATCAAATTCCACCATAGCAGGATTTAATTCATTTTCAAACTGCATACATTTGCATAATCTTGGCTAAACTGAGATTTGCATCTCACTGACAATCCCTAGTCATTACTGCATATCTAAAAATGGGTGTGTCTTAAGACAATGCAGGTAATAGCAGCTGAACTAAGTCTACATTGTTTATAGGATACCAGACTGTTGCATAGTAAATAGTGCACTGTAACAGCTCAACAGTAAAAACGAAAACAAAAAACAAAAAAAACAAAACTCTAATGTTACGGATGAAAACAAACATTTTCATGCATCACTAAACCAACAAAAGTATTTTGCACCTGAAAATGTGCACATCAAGTTGCCCTAACGTGTTCTGAGCAGTCACTCAGTCAAGTTGAAAGTTAGGCTGTGAATTCCTTTTGTACTGCAGGTCTTGAAATTAAGAGGCTCTAGATGTCTCCAGCACACAAGCGAGCGATGTTCACTAGACCACCACATACTCTGCCTCCCACCTGCCACCTACCAACCTCTGATATCTTGCATCCATACTAATCTCCGATATCCCTACGATCCCTTTTCTACTGTGCAGTCTCTGATCTGGAAAGCAGTCATGCTGCTCTGGAATTCCTGATGGTGATCACAACAAATACACATGGAGTGATTGAGTGTTGGAATGGAGAACAAGGCCAGCTTCTAGGTTCAGTAGCCATGAGATGTGGGGTATTTAATGCAATATCCAGGTCAAGACACTTGTCCAGGTGCCTAGGCCAAGAAGTACTCCTGCAGCCCACTAATTAGTTCTTTTGACATTTACCCTTAGTCCTGTCCTGTTCCCTGAGAAACAAAATAAAGTTCTTTAAAAAAATAACCAAATAAATGAAACTAACACCATTTCCAGTGTCTAAATTTAATTGGTAGTAATAGTAGTTATAAAGGTTAAAAGCATGAATAGCAATTTGTTAAACATAGAAACATCGTAAAGGTAAACTTTAAATGGATGAAACTGGTGATGTTGATAAAACTAGTTTTCTACAAAAGAATGTGGAAGAAAAAAAACAAAAGAATGCAACTCAATGCCAATAAAAGACTTTAAAGGAATTTATATCGTTTTTGTCTCAGAGAAGTAGCGACTTCTACGACTTTGGCATCTCAACAAGTCCATTCCATCCGCAGCAGGTTCCCGATGCTCCGCAATGCACAGAATGGCAATGTTCCTCTACCCAGGTTGTCTCCTCATAATTCCTCACCTTCCAGCTCTCCAGAAACCCAGCATGACTTCCATTTAAATCTGCTCTCCTCCCAGCACCCTGGCTCCTGACTTCGGCAGCTGCTGGTGCTCATAGAGATGACCGTGATTATGTGAGAAAGGCAACACCTCCTGCTGAGGGCTCGTTTTGCATGGTTCAGTGATAATGCAGAACACCACATGCTAGTAGGGTGTTTCTTCTACTCAGGAAGACTTAGCTTTCTAATTACACAGGCTTGGCCAAATATTTAGTGCCAGTCACTGGCAAATTACCAACAGGGGTTCCAATGGTATTTTACTGAGCTTTCGTGTGAATGTCATCTGACAAGTACTGAGCTTTATTCATTAACTAAGAGACATGACAGGAAATGTAAATCTACCACTAAGAAAATTATCAGTGATAATTGCTGACAAATTCAAAATTGCTTAATTCTAATCTAATTCCATTAATTTAACATTTTGGGCATTTGTTTTCCTGTCTCCTGTTCACTTGGTATATTTGTCTTGTGAATTAAAGCCCACCTGTAAGCCTCATACACACGCCTGACTTAAGTTGGCTGAGGCGGCCAATAACGACTGCCTCAGCCAATAATCAGGTGTGTGTATAGCAGCTGGTGACCCCCAACCTACCATGTGACCTGCCGGGTGAATCTACTCACCCTTAGTGATGCAAACTCCCCCCCCACCGATCCCATTGTGCACACTGCTCCCCCCACCTGCTGCGTGACATCCATCAACGGTGTGCACCTTTAGTCACGTTAGCAGTAAGAACAAATGTAATTTTATTGGTGCTGAATGAGGTTTCTGGAGCTAAAAATTTCATTTTAAAATTTAACATGAAGCAGCTAAGTTGAAGGCACTAATAGAAAGCTTTGTGGGGATGCCTACTGTTGCTTGGCTTGTATAGTTATCAGCAGTGTAGGCTGTGAGGGGTGGGGCTCAGACTGAACTCTCTTTGAATGTTGTATTGCGCATTAAACTAATTATACTAAGGTATGATTCATACAGTAAAGCATGCAGTTCATAACAAGGTATGCTTTAATTCAACTGTTATCACATTGCATGCTTACCATTATGGCAACGAACACGGTCACACCGCACTGCTAACGCGTCAATGTGAATGTATCATTACAATTGTGTCAGCTATGCAATTATACTGTCCGATGCACAACAATGCCCCAATGTAAGAAGCCTTAGACTCGGTCTGAACCAAACCTTTCAATAAAAATGACATAACATTCAATAAAATGTGTTTTCCTACTATTTATTACCCATTCAGTTACCATATTTGCTTTTGTGTACAATTATTGTCTGTTTACAAATTAGACATTCCCAAAGTACAGTTTATCTGCTCCGAAAGCTACCATTGCGTTTTATTCATAGATTTTAATATATAAATACAGCAGGTATCTAGTGAGAATTTCTCATATGACTGTTTGTCAGCTCAGTACAGTTCCGTTTCAGCACATGGCTGGCTGGCTGATGAATTGTAGCAACAGAGCAATGTAAACAAAAGATAATGTTATCACCTCTTAGGATGTGTATTACAAGCTGAAGGAGCTTTCCGTTGAAGAGCAAAGTGATGTGTTTTACTGTTTGAATGCTGCTACATTTTTTTTGTGATAGTAGGCGTAACTACTTACTGCACCAGGTGCAGGATAATCACGCCCTGGAAAACTTCACTAGAGACATGAAAATTAGTCAATGGGAGCAGGTGGCCGCCGTGGACTATCATTACCACCGGTTAGCGGGGACATGAATGAATGGGAACACAGCTCCCATTCATTAATCTAAGTCCCTGATTCAATGAACGCCGGCATCTATGAGACGCCTGCATTTGTTTTATCTTCCTGTTACTGTGCACGCATTACTTCCATCCTTACGTGATTCGGAAATAATGACTGAGGACATCTTGTGGACAAAGAGTAAAACTACATCAAAACATATTAGTCAATAAAAACACCTACATTTACATCTAAAATTAACAATTTCCCTCCCACACTCCCCCATAGTACCCAAACACACACACACATTTGTTAAGTTTATGGGCTTATAAATTAGTGATGGACACAAAACTGAAAAAATTCACCTTTATTTCCAAATAAAATTTTGGCGCCACACATTGTGCTAGGGAAATATTTTAAATGTTGCAATAACCAGGGCATATAGGCAAATAAAATGTGTGGGTTTTATCTACAGTAGAACGTTTTATGTTAACACTATAATGGCCAAAAACCAAGAAATAATGCATTTTTTCCATTTATTTCGTATTTTTCCAATTAAAATGTGCTTAGAATAAAATAATTCTTAGCATAATGTACCTCCCAAAGAAAGCCTAATTGGTGGTGAAAAAAACAAGATATAGATCAAGTCTTTGCGATTAAGTTACTAGCAAAAGAATGGGAGGAGCGCTGACAGGTGAAAATTGTTCTGGTCCTAAAGGGGTAAAAACCCTCAGAGGTCAAGTGGTTAAGGGCTCGTTTCCACTATCGCGAATCCGTATGCGTCCAACGCATGCTGATTCGCACATGGTATGCAAGTGAATGGGCCTGTTTCCACTGTTGCGTTGGTGATGTGCGTTTTTTTGAGCGGTGAAAAAACGCACAAAAGAGCCAACGAATTCGCCTGAGAATGGAATGCATGCGAATCGCATGCAACGTATTTAATAGGGAAATCGCATGCGTTTTCCCCATGCGTTTTTTGCCGCGAATTCGCATAGGTACCGATGTAAATTCACACAGGCAGTGACATGGTTAAAATCGCATATACCCTCACCTACGCGAATTCGCAGCAAAAACGCATGGGGAATCGCATCCACATGCTATTTTATCAGCTGTGGAATCCAGGCGATTCCGCACCGCAATAGTTGACACGAGCCTTAAGGCTGTAAATAATGCTGAATTTCAGACTATTTTAAAACGGTCCCACTCACAGATTGGACCACAAAGGACAAGTTTACGTATCCTATGATAAACATAGAATCTATTTAGACTTATGCCCACATGTCCATTATGTCCAGAGTCTGTTACGGTGAAGTTCTGTAGGTGTGTTTAGCTTTCAGGGACATTAAAGGGATGATTTACATATTCAGCAGAATAATGCAACAATGAGAACACATGGCTCCTCAAAGAGCAGTATGGATGTAAAGAGCAAAAGGTAAATAAATTGTTTGCTGAAAATTGATTGGCATTTTCTTGTGTCTGCCCGGAGAAGTAAGTCCACAACGAACTCCTCATTTTTAAAAGTTTTAGATCATTTTATGCTTCTGGTGCCTCTGTATCCATACTACGTCATACATACCCACCCTGGGTGGAGGGGTGTTACCCCTTTTTTTCCTTGATCTACAGAGAGCGACTGGTGACAGGTCTAATCTCCCCACCTGCTTTGTGAGTACACACACACATACTCTTTCCACAAACCTTCATTTGCCAGTGCATACTGCACTATATTAGGCTCTCAGTGTCCCCTCTTTTTGTTTCTCAAAAAAGCAGCTAGGGAATCTTTACAGAAACGGATTGAGATAAACGGGGGCCCTAGACATGGTAGCAGTTTTTGCCCACTGCTGATATTTCCTGGCTTTTTTAGTATGATTTGGTGGGGGCTAGTATCTACCAGGCCCCTAGACTCCCTCCAGGCCCTAGGCAACTGCCTAGGGTTGCCCTGTGGATGATCTGGCTCTGAATCTGTACAAGCAACATTTGTTCCCCGTAGTGTCATAACAAGAACCAACTAAATATATGCCTCCAAACAATCATTATCAGCCAATTGGTATGTCAAGGACTTCATTTTAAGTATTCTACCATTTGTTATGCATATGTCTCCCCTGTTATAGCCCCTGTCCATTTTTTCAATTAGCTAAGCTGGCACCCTTCTGGCCAGCTAAGTAAAAATAAAAAAAAAAATGAAAAAAAAAATCAACACAGTATATTGCCAACGAGGGTACAGCTTTCCTCTCTAGACTGAGAGGTCCATGGTGTCCAATCTTCCCAACCCATTGCTGGCAGCACCAAACCCCTATCATAGACACTTGCAGGACTGGCATGGCAGGCTAGCAACAGCCTTTCCTGCATCCCGATTGGTAGATAGGTAGTTGTAAGCAGCAGCTCAGATAAGCCTCCCATCGCCAGAGCCATGGAACAAGCTAAGGAAGTAGCCATATTGGGCAGCATGGTGGCGTTATGGATAGCACTCTCGCCTTGCAGTGCTGGGTCCCCGGTTCAAATCAGATCCTATGCACAGGTGAGGTAATTAGTGTCTTAGCTAGGTGGATTTCATGTAGATGAGACCCTAACTACCCCACCTGTGCATAGGTGAGGTTGCCTGCAAAACATGCACCATTGGGGAGTCACAAGGGCAGGTTTGAGAAACACTACTCTACACGATACATACATACTTAGACATACGACTATGGTAGGGATTAGACTGTGAGCCCCTCTGAGGGACAGTTAAGTGACAAGACAATATACTCTGTACATCGCTGCAGAAGATGACAGCGCTCTGTAAATACTAAATATTATTAACCACTTAAGCTCTCAGTAGTTTTCACTTTATGCATCCGAGCAATGTTCACCTCCCATTCATTAGCCTATAACTTTATCACTACTTATCACAATGAACTGATCTATATCTTGTTTTTTTCCGCCACCAATTAGGCTTTCTTTGGGGGGTATATTTTGCTAAGAGCTACCTTACTGTAAATGCATTTTAACAGTAAGAATAAGAAAAAAAATGAAAAAATTCATTATTTGTCAGTTTTCGGCCATTATAGTTTTAAAATAATACATGCCTCCATAATTAAAACCCACGTATTGTAATTGCCCATTTGTCACGGTTATTTCACCGTTTATATTATGTCCCTATCACAATGTATCGCGACAATATTTTATTTGGAAATAAAAGAGCATTTCTCCCGTTTTGCATTCATCACTATTTACAAGCTTATAAAAAAAAAAAAAAAAAAGAGAAATATTTCATCTTTATATAGATATTTAAAAAGTTTAGACCCTTAGGTAAATATTTGTGTTTTTTTTTTTATAGTAATGTTTTTTTGTTTGTTTTCTTTTATTAAACATTTTATGTGGGCATTTTTGGGAGGGTGGGATATAAAAGTGTTTTATTTGGGGAAATATTTGTGTATTGTAATGTTTTTTAACTTTTACTTGTAGTTTTACTTTTTGGCCACAAGATGGCAATCTTGAATTTGTTTACATGATGTCACTCTAAGCGTACAATGTACGCTTAGAGGGACATAGCTTCAGAAAAAGCGAAGCTTCCGAGAGAAGCGGTCGCTTTTTCAGCGGGGGAGAGGAATCAGTGATCAGGCTCCATAGCCCTATACATTGATTCCGTGACTACCGAATCCGCGGCCGGGAGTGCGCGTGCGCGCGCGATCGGCCGCGGGAGCGTGCGGTAGCGCGCATGGTTCCTGGACGTAGTTTCTACATCCAGGAACAAAAATAGGTTAACCATGACTGTCCACAAACCAACTGCAGAGAGCTGCTGTTTTTCCACCTGTTGAGTTGATTAAAACAGCTGTTCCCAATTAATCAGGGTAATTAGGACGCTTTAGAACAGCTTGTACTATTTGGAACGGTATAGAACTTTGAATTTTCCCACAGACTGTGACAGTTTGGGAAGGGTATGAACATTTTTGGACTGGACACTTTTTGCTCAAATGTAAATAAAAGCTGAGAATTTTTTCCCCACAATAATGCCTCTTGTACATCATCTTATTATCTTTTGGGAAACACCTATGTCATTTCCCATCAAAAAAAATACTTGCTGGTTGAACAAAAGTAACTGTAAATCATAATTTGCCAGGGGTATGAATAATTATGGGCAGCACAGTATAAAGCGGCAATGAGCGGGTTGCCGTTTTATAAACACAGTGCACATTATCAGCTGAATCAGCTATATCTGCTGAAATTCTCAACCAAAAGTAAAGCGGCAATCCTGCATAAAAGTGGTAATCTTTTATAGCAGAACTATAGTTAAAGTGTACCCAAGCTGAAGGTCGGTTACACAAAATCAGATACTCACCTAAAGAGAGGGAAGCCTCTGGATTCTATTGAGGCTTCCCTGGTCTGCTGTCCCCGTCGCTAAGCGCCCCCCCCCCCCCCAAAGATTAGCGACAAGGCATTGTCGCTAATCCTATCGAGCCATGCAGCTCCTCCTCCACATTCATGGCCACGCAGTAGAGGTTTGAGCACGCCTGAGCACAGAGCCATGCAGGAAGTAGAAACAGTGCAGATTTATTTCAGGACTTGTATCAGTTGTAAAAAAAAAAAAAATTCTTTAAGGCTGGTTTCACACCAGGACGTTGCGTTTTAAGGGACATTAAGGTCGCATAACGTGCCCCTAACGCAACGCCTGGTGCTCTCTGATGTGGACGTCAGAGTGAGCCGCGTTGTGCAGCTCACTCTGGCGTCATTGATGCGTACTCTTGGACGCATGCGGCATCACGTGGTCCCACCCGGCCAATCGCCGCACAGAGCGGCCGCTCCAGGAAGTAAACACTGCACGTCACTGAGTGCAGTGAATATTAATTAGCCATGTGCCTGGCCGCTCTCCGCTCCTCCCCAACATTACTGAGCATGTGCAAGCAGTCTAACGCGGCTCTGCCGCTTATAAAAGTACTGCATGCAGTACGTTGTCTTATGGCGCAGCGTTAGTAAGTAACGCAACGTGGGCACTGTGAACAGCCCATTGATTTTTCATTGCTGTGCGGTGGGGTGCGTTACAGGCTGCTCTAACGTGCGCCTGTAACGTCCCACTGTGAAACCAGCCTAAAGGTTATTATGATGTCACGTATCTTCTAGAGCAGGAAGGACGTTCTGAGTTCAGGTCTCCTTTAAAGTGAACCTCCAGACTAAAAATATACTCAGCAGAACTGAAAAGGCTTGGTGTTTCTTTAACAGTTTCACAACATCAGAAATTGTTTTTCTTACTGCAGCTTCATTTTTTGCTGCACAGAAGAAAACTGCCCGGGCATTTTTTCCCCCGATCCTGTGCAAAGCATGATGGGATTTCTGATGTTATTGTCCTCGTTCTACTGTTTTGGGGCAAATTTTTTTTAAATTTGAGGTTTGAAGCCTAGCACGTGCAGCTGGGGGGGGGGGGGGGGGCAGGAGGGATCAGCACACAGGACAGATGGAACTGTGTCTCATGCTCCCTGTTACCTCCTTTCAACCAACAAGAAGGCTGCCCCCATGAAAAAGATGGCTGCCCCCATGACATCACAAACATCTGGCCGTTTTAAAACAGGGTGGGTGAGAAATTATATTACCTATCTATTTTAATAAACATAAGGAATCTACCATAATAGGTTTGTTTAGGCTGAAGTTCCCCTTTAAGGTTTTTCCTGCAGGAAAGGTCAACATATTTATTTATTAGTTTATTTATTTATTGTATTTATAAAGCGCCAACATATTACGCAGCGCTGAATCATGGATCATTAGCTCCGCTCTGTCTGATAGTTAAAAATGCAGAGTGCAGTTTGTAAACTGTAAATATTAGAGAATGACGCAATGTTATAAGTAAAGCTGTATATCTGAAAATAAAAATATGAGACTTTTTTCTTTGCAACTAATGTTCTATTAATTATTCATACTACACAAACAATTCATTATATCATAAGTTTTTTTCTCGCTTCAGTGTCATTTTAAATACTGCCTCATTTGTTTTTTTTTTATTGTTTTATTTGATAACTAAACTGACACTGATACAGATGTGAATAAAGCAGAATAACCTTTGTGTGTGGTACTGTAATCATTTGCCTGTGTGGAAGTCGCACATTGGTCCATGTAAAGACCACCCTGATATCTGAGGCTCCTGCAGAGCAGTGATGACTGCCGCCCCCCTCCATGTTCTGTGCACTAAGCCAGCTCATCAGTGTATAAGTTGCTTCTAACATATGTACAACAGGGGTGAGATTAAAGACATGGATTTGGTTTTGACACCCTCTGTAACTTGAACAGATGCTAAATTCCAAACTAACTTCATGGCTGTCAAAAGATTTCCCTTCCACCCAATTTATGCATCTTCAGTTGTCAATGCAACGATGCACGTCAATGACTTACTATGTTCCTCACTTAATTACTTGCAAAACGGTTTGGAAAAAAGGGCAATAACCATCCATTTGCTGTGATTGGCTCAATACTTATAGACAATCTTTCTCTTAATGTAATAAACATTTCAGATATCATACGGTGTCCTGTGAATTACAAAGCTTGTCATGAACTATTCTGTGTGCTCCATTAGAAATACATAGGGCGAACCCATTGGTGTTGTGAGCTTATGTAACCCTGATAATATTTTCATCCCATGTGTGTTTAATTTACATAAATCTGAAATAGTATGATTTATCAGATCAGAGGCACTATAGTGCATGGACAATTTAATAGCTATTCTGCTTCCCTTTTATACGGCAAAGACAAACAGGGCATATTCGATTTAAAAAAAGAAACAAACACAGATCTGAATTGAATTTTGGCGCTCAACAATCACAATTGCAAGATCTGAAAAGATTGACATTGAGATGCTTAGAATTGTGGCTTGCATGCAAAAATAATTTTAAAAAACTGTACGCAGTGTGGAACTTGGCTACATGGAACTCCTGCCATGTTTGATTGGCCCAAGTCCAAGCTGTGTTAAAATTTGCATTAAAGCACACCTGAACTGTCATTAAAACTGTTGACTTTTACTCACTTGGGGCTCCTCCCAGCCCCTCCATAGTCAGTGAGGTCCCTTGGCTTGTACATGTAATTAAGGTGCCATGAAATCTGGGCACAGGGTAATGCCAAAAAAGTCTCACTCTGCTCCTGGAAAAGTCCTGGCAGAGTTTGTTACTATTCCCCCTCCAGGCCGTCGTGGACTCTGGGGTAAGACTTAAGTTGGCTGCCAGCTATTGCTGGTGGCTGAGCTTTGCTGTTTTTATCGCAATTTGGGCTACGGAGCCCAAATCACTGTCTGGGCGCTTATAGTTGTAAATCCCATTAGGGCCTATGGCAGTGCCTGGTGTGCCCAAACTCGCCGGCGGCATTCTCTGGGTCCCCTCTGTTCTCTCACTGGTAGCTCCATAAGATGTGTGACTGAAACTACATATGAGCTCACTGCGCATGCAAGTACCGTCCGCGTGCCCTTCCCGACTGTGCTCTCATTGCCAGGGGAGCAATATGCTCTTGGGGGAGAAGAATCAAACAAAGTATCACACACGTGACAAACGCTCCCAGCAAAAAGAAGTGCGATTGAGAAGGGCAATATCATGCGTACGTACTGCGACTGCAGTTCCAGCCTCAAATCTTACAGTGCTACCAGCAGGAGAATGGAGGGAGCCCAGAGGATGCCAAGTGACCTCACGGACTATGGGGGAGGGTCTGGAAGTAACCCCAGGTAAATAAAAGTCCACAGTTTTAAGCACAGTTCCCAGGGGGCTTTAAATTTGCATGCCAATTGGAATTATTTGCATCTTATTGACCAAGTCTAATGAGCTCAATACACTTCAGAAAATATTTGCATGGGAGAGGGTTTTCCCTCTGCTCTCCTCCTCCTAATTCACTACAATACACTACTTTTTTCTCTTTCAGTTTTCTGGAGACCACAAAATCCCACAAAATATGTTAAAGAGACTCTGTAACAAAATTTTCATCCTTATTTCTTCTATCCTATAAGTTCCTATGCCTGTTCTAATGTGTTCTTGCTTACTGCAGCCTTTCCTAGTTGCACAGTGGCTGTATTGTCCCTGTTAGATGATCTAATCTTCTCTCCTCTGTCAGGCTGAGGCACTCAGACTGGAATGTGCAGGGCTACTTGTGATTGGATAGAAGCTATACACACCCTCTCCAGGCCCCCTGCAGGCTCTGTATGACTCACACACTGCTTATGTGAGCCTATCACAAGCTGGTTAGTTTGTTTGTATACACTGCCTACAACTGGCAATTACAAGCCAGGTTTGCAGCAGAGAGTGGCAGAAACAGCACAGAGGGGCCTAGGGGAACATAATGAATAGAATGGTATGCTTTTTGTTGTAAGAATTTTAGACTACAGATTCTCTTTAACTCTCATTTCAGTGCTTTGTTGTGGGAATCTGCTGCTGTCAGCCAGTCTGGGCAAAGGTCTATACAGGTACAGTATAAAGAAGGTGTAACAGCTGAAAGGGCAGTATAAATAGGTTAAGTATACTAAGGGTTAAAATAGGATTTCCTTTAAACAGGTTCAAGGCACGTACACACTCTTTGTCACACGTGCAGATGCAGGATATCTTTAGACTGGTTATCTACCAGTCAACTTAGATGCGTTGGCTGCAATCAGCTGTTTATCACCATTAGAAAGGAAAATTCCTCATCTGGGCTCTAATATTGCTGAAAAAAAATCACTTCAAAACATTAATCAAATTTTTCGCCTACTGGGCAGCCATATGGTAAAGCAGCATGTGAATCCTACAAACTTGCTGATCTTCTGTAACTGGGTACAATTAATTACGCTGGCTGAATCTATCTCCAGGATTTTTGCCTTGTGGAAAGGAAAAAAAAAAAGAGAAAAAAAGAAAGAAAGGGAAGTAGTATTTGTTGCGGCAGCTTTTACAAAACAAGGGAATGAAATACACATTTGATTAATAACCCAGACAGACGCCCATCCATTGGTAAATTTTAAAAGTAAATAAAGAAAAAAACATTTTGTGGACGTGGACACAAAAAATAGAAGCAATGGTATAAATATCTGCATCTGGGATTAACACAAAAAAAAAAATCAGGCGTGAAAACAAAGCCAGAAATAGCCGGCCGTTCTTCACGTGTGATAAGAGAGATTGCATTGAGAAGGACTATCATTCAGAGGATAACAGGGTGGCTGACATACCTATTAAAACACAGAGTTGTTTTTAGTGTTTGAAACACCATTACATAGATCAAAAAGTTGACACTGATCCATAACTCACTGCCAAGGGGGAACAGGTGGTGTTGGGGCTCCACAAAAAAAGGGTATCATTTTATTGAGATTTAAAGCAAAATTTAACTGCGCATTTCAGAGTTTCCTTTAATTGCCTACTTTTGTTATAATTCTCCTTCACAGGATTACATTTATTAATGAATTATATAGCACCAACCTACTCCATGGTGGTGTACATATAGAACATAGAGAAGTGCAGATACAATACACTATACATTAAGGTGGTAAATTAAACAAAGGAAGCGAAGGCATTTTAAGATTGCAGTGTCTTTGGATCGTAGCATTTTTGGATTGCCGAAAATTGCTGGCGATTCCAAAAAATGCTTTGCCAAAGTATTCTAATGGGGTTTAACCCACTAGTGCCATTGGGAAAATTGCAATCGCAGGACATGCGTCATTTTGGGGGCCGAGTGTTTTGTTTTTAAATAAAGTTAGTTAAACTCAGGGCCTTTTTCCACCAGCGCTGGCCGAATCGTAAAGTCGCAAACCGCTAGCGATTTTACAATCGCTACGGTTTGCTTTTTAACATAGGAATCGCGGTAGGTCATTTCCACTACCGCGATTCGTTTTTGACGGGAACGCGAACGCGCGGCGGAGCAATATTTGCCGCGATTTTGCTATGCAGTGCATAGCATAGCAAAATCACGGCCGCAAACGTCGGGAAATCAGCGGAATTGCGATTCAGCAATCGCTAGCGTTCAGCGTGAACGCTAGCGACTGCTAGTGGAAAAGGGCCCTCACTAAGTGTTCTGCTGTCTGGCTTCCGCCTGTAGCCCTGCACACTAGCAGAAGAGGTCACAGGCGCTTTTGATAGAAGCGCCTATGACCTCTTCTGCTGGGACAGGGCTACAGCGGGACGCTGGACATTGGGACACCCAGTAAGAGTAACTACCTTTACAGAAAGATAGAAAATTGTACAAATCGCTGATCGGAAGCACTGCTTATCACTAACGCAAACCCCCTAGGAATTGCTGCAAACAGCACTTGCGTGACTCAAAGGCGCTGCACCGATTTCTATCCTACAATGCTCAATGCAATGCAGTGTGCTCCTCACTCTAATAATCTCCACTGTCACGGACGAACCGTGAAAAAAAAAATCACAATCGGTTTTCTGATCGCTGGTTGATTCACGTTACAATTCAGATTGCATGTGTAGGTGCAAAAGCCTGGGGTCTGCCCTATCCAAGTGGGAGACAAATTTGTATTCTGGGATGACAGTGTTTTTCTTTGATTGCCTGGGACCAAAAGCAAAGCACTCCCCAGCTAGCAGTTAGGTGTGAACTCGAAAGGAACTATTTGGTCCTGTTAGTGGCAGAGGAAGCCTGAGCACAGCGGGCTGCAGACAACAGGAGCCAAGAAGTCCTGGCTATATTTCATAGCTGCAGTTTATTATGTTGCCGTTTTAAGGGATACCGTACTTGTGATCTATATAAAAAGTGTATCGTCTGATCACTAGTAAAGTGAGAGTCATATTCATCCCTCTTGTATGGGGCATAAGCATCAGCCCAGTTATTCCACTTCTCAGTAACAAAATGTCCTACACTATTCATGTCTGGTAGTAATGTGATCTATATTTTTGGGGGATTGTGAATTTGCTACTATTATTTGTGCACAATGAATTGGGCATGATTTCTAGAAATGTCACTTATTTGGGATTGAAAGGGGAACTGAAGTAAGAGGTATACGGAGGCTGCCATATTTATTTCCTTTTAATCAATACCAGTTGCCTGGCAGCCCTGCTAGTCTATTTCTCTGCAGTAGTATCTGAATAACACCAGAACCAAGCATGCAGCTAGTCTTGTCAGATCTGACTTTAAAGTCTGAAACACCTGATCTGCTGCATGCTTGTTCAGGGGCTATGGCTAATAGTATTAGAGGAAGAGGATCAGCAGGTCTGCCAGGCAACTGGTATTGATTAAAAGGAAATAAATATGGCAACCTCCATATACCTCTTACTTCAGTTCCCCTTTAATAATCGCTTCAAAATAAGACGGCGCCCCAACCTCCAGCCAGGGGCTGGTCCTGAGTACCGCCCTCAAGAGTTGGGTCCTACAAAAGCAAGGGACTGAAATCTGATAACAGTTCTCAGTTTTTTAACACCTGACCGAAGCCAGCGAGAGAACCTTGAGGCTGGTTTCCCTGCTGTTTTCCTTCTGAAGCAAAGGAACTTTAAATGTCATGGATTTCCACACCAAGGACATATTTCTTCCAAAACTATAAGGCCAGGTTCACACTCGCAATTTAGTGGCAAACAGATCCGTGAAAATGGATCTGATCACCAGTCGATGGGATCCATTTTCACTGCCATTCAGCTGCTTCCGTTCCGTTTCCCGACATCCCCCCAGACTCCCACCCCCAAAGTGGATCTTGCTCCTTAGAATGATCCATTTCTTTACTAGTGTGAGAAAAACGTTTTGCTTTCTCATTGCCCCCAATGCAGTGCTTCAGAATTCATTTCTGTTCCTCTGTGCTAAGCTCCAGAAAAATTGCTGCAGGAGGAAACTTGTGGTCCATTCAGCAAATCGTGCAGAACCGTTCCGTTTCGAACAGACGGATGTGAACGGATCCATAGGTTACCATCGGATCCTATGCCACCGATCCAGGAACGGACCATTTTTTACCGCTAATGTGAACCGAGCCTAAGTATAAATTTTCTTTGCTTTGACCTTTTAATTTACCTGTGGCTATCATCTCCGTAATTGTTACTTTCAATAATTTTTTGTACATGTTACGGCCAGAACCCGAAGTCTGACCACTTCGGGTTCTGGCCAGTCAAAATGCGAAGCAGCCTTGCCCCTGCGGCCAGTGTTAGAAATGAAATACTCCCGGCCGCATAAATGTCTTGCTGTGGTCAAAATGTTTGAAAATCCCGGTGTTAATTCCTCTGGCGGCATGGCAATATGTCAGATGAAGCCGCCTCTTTGGCCTCCTCCCCCTGCCCCTCTCATATGCAGCTGTGGCAGCCGGGGGACACGCGTGTCCCCCAGAGTCATTCATAGCGGCAGGGAATCCTGTCGTTTGCTCCTCTGCAGAGCGGGTGCTGGCAGAAGCAATGTCTACAGCCTTCCCGCGCTGCTTCCCTGCCGATACGAACAATCGGGGACCCGCGTGGTTCCCGGCTGCCGCAGGTGCATATGAGAGGGGCAAGGGAAGGAGAGGAGGCCGAGCTGAAGAGGCGGCTTCATCTGACACACTGCCGTGCCGTCAAGGTAATTAATTCACGCCAGGATTTTAAAACATTTTGGCCACAGCAAGATGCAGCCAGGAGTATTTCATTTCTAACACTAGCTGCAGGTGCGTTTTGACCGGCCAGATCCCAAAGTGGCCAGACTTCGGGTTCTGGCCGTAACATATATAAATTATTTGTATTACATTTACAATAAAAGACTTAAGGTAATTTTTCAGCTACATACTAGATTTGAGCATTGCAGAAAAAATCCTAGCCTTTCTGAAGATTCGCTGCCTGAAGTATGTAAGAATCTCTGGGGTAGATTCTTGCAGGATAGAACCCTGATCTACATTAAAGTACCACTGTTTTAGTAAGAAGACTTTCTATGCAGAGTTTCTCTTTAAAGGGACTCCGAGCAGTGCAGTAACTATGGAAAGACACATACCATTGTTCTCTTTCTCCTCTTTCCATTGATATATAAACCACCACCCTACGCCTTTTAGTTTTCGCTATTTTTGTGATCGAAATAGCGGCTGCCATCTTAGATTCCTTATTCAGCATTGTATTATGCAGGACGACACTTTCCCCAGTGTTGGCAGCTCCATTCAGTGCAATGCAATGAAATACAAGGAACCCAGGGGGATATAATTACAAACATCATGCCGGTAGGTGTGAGGATATAATTAATTAGTTGTGGGTATGCTTAAAGGCATACCCACAGGCACTGCTCGGAGTCCCCTTAAGGAGGCTTTCTCAGAGAGAAATAGAGGCATTTCTAGAAGCCCAATGTTCAGTAGAATTGTGTGCATCTTCCACAAGGCCGGAGCGCGGTACTAGATCAAGATGTACACGCATCCAGGCGGCAGTGGGGTAAACATCAAGTGTTTTCATATTTCCTAAAGGTAAACAATGGTCAGGGAACAGAAAACAATGTTCTCCTAAGAATAAGGTCAGCGGAAAACTGGATTTTCCAGTGCATGTGGAGTAAAGATTGTGCTGGTCATTCCATCATATGATCCTGCCAGCCTATGGCAGGCTGAGTATCTGATTGACAGTGGACTCCACCCACTAGGGGTGGACCACAGGGTTAACCCTTGACTGGCTTTTTATAAGGAACAGACAGTCTCATGGAAATCACTTTCAGTTACTTCTAGTTACACTTCTAGTTACTTTCTACTCCTATTCACTCCCTAACTTCTTGTAACTTCCGGGCATCTATCTGTATGCTGTACACAGGCCTAAGTGCTGTCTTAGTGCAACATAGCATAGATGTTCATAAGAGAAAGCCTGAGCTAATCATAAGGACTAGTTCAAGATGCCATGAAACGCTTAAGATGACTTACTACAGATTGATTGCTTTGCTGAGGTAATAGTATCGAAGATAAGATTGCTAATGAACACACCTGTATATCTGTTTTGCCGAATAAATGCCTTAAAGAGAACCTGTACTGAGTAAAAATATTTAAAAAAAACACATGGGGTAACTTGAAATGAACATTACATAGTTACCTTGCCATCAGTTCCTTTCAGAAGCTCACCATTTTCTTCTGACATTAATCCCTTCCAGTTCTGACAATATTTTGTCAGATCTGAAATATATAATTTGCTGTCAGTAAAATATCAGTTGCTGTCAGTTATAGCTGAGAGGAAAACTGATGTACCAGGTAATGTCCACGTCTCCCTATGGCTCAAGTGGGCGATGTTACAGTTTAACTGTGTGCTGACCAGAAAGCTGTTATGGGTAATGGCCATTTTCAAAATGGAGGACGGAAAATTCCCTTGATCAGAGTGAACAAACAGGACGCGGGAGAGGAGAAAGACACTGAGGAGTAGACTACATGGAAGGTAAGTATGACTTGTGTATGCTTATTTTGACTTTTAATTTCAGTTCAGGCTTTCTTTAAAGCTTGAGACGTTTGGAATCCACTTTTGCATTGAGATATCTGCCGGCTGTGGGAATGTCATATCGCTGGTGCAGCTATAAGCTAAGCTGCTGGTGCCGAACCGAAGGTGTGTTGTTGCCCATAGCAACCAACAAATTACATTTCTACAAAGTATTGCATTGTTTCAGTAATAATATAATGTTAACCCCTTCTTCTTAGCTCAGACTTGCTAGTGGGTTTCACTTTTCCCGGATAAAAGGGTTTGAGGCAGCCTTGTACCTAAAATATTGTGTATTCAAGTGTTTGTGCAGTTCGCACGTTCCCTTCTGGCCTGTCTGTTTTTATTTATTTCATTTTTTATTTATTGTATTTATAAAGTGCCAACATATTACACAGCGCAGTGTCTGTTTGCCCAATACCATCAGTTTCAGCACATTGGATTGTCTGTGCATTGAAACTGATTGGGAGGCAATAAGCAGCCTGGCCACTAGGGGGCATGACACCCACTCCTGACTTGTAGGAGCTCAAGGTTTTAATAAATATTCATTAAAATTCATGGTTTTCATGAAATCCAATCAGTTAAAAACAGAACTCTACTAGCTATACTATACTAGCTAAAGGAAATACATATGTCAGCCTCCATATTCTTTTCACTTCAGATGTGCTTTAAAACACAGTCTTATGGTGTCCATACATGGTACCATTTTTTTCATCCAATCTTACTATTTCTATGTAATAAAAGGGAACTGCCTAAATTATATTTTCACTATATTCACTTAATGTATCCGTATACTATATAGAAATGGTAAGATTGGATGAAAAAAATTGTACCATGTATGGGCACCATTAGATTAATATGTGGCCCTTATGCACTGATGGTGTTTGTTTCAGTGGAGCCAAACTTTTAAACAAATTAAAGAGGAACTGTAGTGAAAATTACATAATAAATAAAACAATGTGTTGTTTACAATATTAATTTATATTATATTATTTATTATATAAATATTATTTAGTCAGTGTTGCTGATTGTAAAAGCTTTACCTGAGATAAAATAGGAAAAAAAAAATCAGGGCTGTCCTCCGCCTCCTGAATCTTCCATAAGGGCTCCTGGTAACTTTGCCAGGCGGGGCCAGTCGGCACATGTGCAGTGCCACTCACGCTCCCTATTTCGCTCCCTCGGCCAGGAGAGTTCTGTGCCTGCGCGGTAGTACTGCGCAGACACAGAAATCTCCTGGTGACAGAAGAGTGACCGGGCATGTGCAGTAAGCCCCGACTGCCCTAAGATACCAGGATCCCTTACGGAAGATCCAGGAGGCAGAAAATGGTGCAGAGGTAGCAATCAGGTCAAAGGAGGCTGGAGATTTTATCGCAGGTTCCATTTAAGCTCCCTGATTTACATTCTGAAATTTATCACCAGTGGTGATTCTATGCACAGAGGGAGATATTGCTTACTTGGCAGATGGAAAAAGCCATTATTTCCCACAATGCAACATGGTTCACAAACAGCAAACTGTCAGTACCATGGTCATGACATCACACTGTGGGAGGGGTTAACCACAATATCAGCCATATACACCTCCCTGATGATCTATTCAAGAAAAAAAAAAAAAGATTTCTTGTGGGAAAGGGGGTATCAGCTACTGATTGGGATAAAGTTCAATCCTTAAAGTTCCTCTTTAACCAATTATGGCTGCCGTTATTAGCCCAGAGATCAATGAATGGGAACATAAAGTCCCCGGTAGAGAGACCGTCTGCTTCTCATCAGAAGCCACCATCTTTGACAAAACAAAGAAAGTTTCCCGTCCTCCATATGCTTCCTGGAAGCAAGCACTTTGCTTCCAGGGCTAAAAAAAAATAAAAAAATCACTGTGGCCAAACAGTAAAGCTACATCTCTATACATTTATTAATAAAATAAATCCACATTATTAGATTTAAAATTAACCGTTTACCTCCCGTACCAAAAATTACCCAGATATATTTTTTTGTGAAAAAAAAAATTACAATAATAAAAAAAAACCTAAATAGTTCCCTAAGGGTCTGAACTTTTTTAATATGCATGTGAAGAGGGTATATTACGAACATTTTTTAAATTATAAGCTTGTAAGTAGGGATGGACAAAAAACTGAAAAAATGCACCATTATTTCCAAATAAAATATTGGCGCCATACAATGTGATAGGAACATAAATTAAATGGTGTAATAACTGGGGCAAATAAAATACATAGGTTTTAATTATGGTAGCATGTATTATTTGAAAGCTAAAATGGCCGAAAACTGAGAAATAATGATTTTTTTCCCATTTTTTCTTAATATTCCTGTGAAAATGCATATACACACACAATAGGATGTGAAAGTTTGGGCAACTTTGTTAATCGTCATGATTTTCCTGTAGAAATCGTTGGTTGTCACGATAAAAAACTGTCAGTTAAATATATCATATAGGAAACACACACAGTGATATTTGAGAAGTGAAATGAAGTTTATTGGATTTACAGAAAGTGTGAAATAATGGTTTAAACAAAAATTAGGCAGGTGCATAAATTTGAGCATCACAAAA